>NW_007737962.1:9097-11609 GCF_000696425.1 Galeopterus variegatus | reverse complement strand
GCACCCACCTCTGAGCTCTCCCCTGGAGGAAAGTTACTGTTGCCAGTTAGACCTATTTTCAGCACCAACCACAAGGCGCT
This sequence comes from Galeopterus variegatus, assembly GCF_000696425.1. Taxonomy (NCBI): domain Eukaryota; kingdom Metazoa; phylum Chordata; class Mammalia; order Dermoptera; family Cynocephalidae; genus Galeopterus; species Galeopterus variegatus. The sequence continues at coordinate 11,529 of NW_007737962.1, read as the reverse complement.
GGCTTATGCAAATCCAGTGGCAGGGCATGCTCAATAGAGAGCATAGAATATTCTTGAATATGCTTGGTGCATGTGATAGGGTCTGACCAATGAAGATGCTACAGGAAGAGACCAACTGAGCATGTGCAAGACTAAAATGTTAAATAACTGGAAACCATCCCTTAACTGAATATTCATTAGATATATAAACTATAAAAGCTGAATCCCAGCAGAAGGCAGGGTTGTTGTTACTCACTTTCCTGGAGGCAACCCACAGTTTGCTGGCTAAGGTGTGTTTACTTACTTTGTATCTAGCTTACTTTCAGCAAGCAGCTGCTCATTCTCTTGAGCCGGCCTGCAGTTTGCAGTGAACTTTAAGGATGTTTTTCTTACTTTTGTGTTAGACTTGATGTCCATACTGAACTTACTTTTGTGTTAAGCTTGGTGTGGGCCCTGCTCAGTCTCCAGAGCTTTGCCACAGTCCCTCTGCAGAACCTGTATTTTTTCTCTATTATATTAAACTTGTTCTCACTTTCTACTGTGACTCTGTCCTTGAATTCTTTCCTGTGGCACAGAAACTGGTAAGAGGACTAGGTGGGTTGAGGCTGACTATCGGGTCACCCAGACCCTACCTCTGACATCAAAGATACAAAGAAAGATAACACCACCATCCCCTAGAGCTGGTGAGACAATAGAAGAAGAAGGGTTACTGGAGACCAGAAGGTGGAGCCATAGACAAAAGGTGAAAGCTAGGAAGGAGGCATTTCTCTGAGAGAGCTTAGACCAGTAAAGAGATATAGAAACTCTCTAAGTATCCATCAGCAACCAAAAGAAACACCTTTCTTATCCTGTTTTAGTTTCCCACCAGTGCTACCTGGGTCTGAAGCTAACCAGAAGCAAGCAGCGCGGATGTCTAGGAAATAGAATTTGCAAGGGTCTTGTGCTCTGCCAAGTAGAGCAAAGCAGAGCAGGGTAAGGTCAGGAATCTAAGATCTGAGACCATGTAGGCAAGTCCTAGATGGTAAACACCCCGGAGAAGCAAGCTTTAAAGGTATTTCTTAACTGGAGGCAATGCCTGATTTTCATGGAAGGCAGATTAGCCTGACCAAGTAGAACAGGTGACTGTTGAAGGTGGGAGGTGGGGGTGAAAAAGAGACACTGAAACAGGATGTATAGCCCATCCAGAGACAAACTTTGAGGCCACAGGTGTTTGTTTTTATTTAGCAATCTCTGTACTTATGTCCTGTACCATTACTTCTTGAAAGTCCTAAAAACCTCTCTTCCCACCCCATTGCTTCCTTACAGTAAAGCATGGGAATAAATGTGTGTCTGTGTGTGTGAGAGAGAGTATGTGTGTGTGTGTGTATGTACACGTACACTTACAAGCTCGTTAGAGTCAGTGTTTTTTACTGTCGTGGCGGGGGTGCTTGGCCCAAGTCTCTCCCCAGCTGTATCTGATCAGTGAAGGAGACATGAGGCCCATGCATTTGTCCTACGTGTCTGGCAGTTTCTCCAAAGCTGGAATCCAGTGTACAAAGAACACTCTAGCCAGGGGCACAAAGATGGAGTGGAAATGTACTCCTAAAAATGCATCTAATTTCCTTCAGATGTCTCTCATCAGCTGGTTGTTGGCATGCTTTCCTGTTTTCTATTTAGTACCTTTTATAGTCACATCTTAAAATATGAGAGGAGTAAGAATAGAGATCTTTAAATGTTGTACATCCACATTCATATATACCTATGGAGAGTACAAAAAATTCTAAACACACTTACAAAATGCAATAGTATATAAGACATATATACACATGCATGCTTTAAAGAAAAAAATTGATTACTTTTTACTTAATTAAATTTGAGTTTTTCTGTCTCATTTATTGGTGCCTACAGAGGAAAACAGTAATAAATCATTTATAAAAATGGCCCAATCCTTTCTACTGGGAAATACAGTCAGACAGATTTTCTCATAAATTGTTTACAATAATGCAAATCTCCAGTGATTTTTCTCTGATATGTGTGTTTAAAAGAAGAAAATATCAACCACAAGCTTTGAAAGATGATTTTATTGGGCAGTGAGGGATGAGATTTGCTAAGCGAGGAAGAAGATGTGTTGAGAAAAATCTGTGAGTTTTAACAAATAATAATGTAGGGTACTTCCTCATATTTTTGCTAAAGAACATAGACCATGACCATTTTGGAAAACAAAATAAAACTAAACAAAACTAAATCACTAGACCAGGTGCTAGGAACCACAGACAAAAATGTTGATGACTGTAAATAAGTAAATAAATAGATAGAAAAATAGGTAGATAAACAAGTAAAACCTCTTCTCTCTCCCTGGGGTTTCCAGAAGTTTTTTCTATTGTAAGGGACTTAGGTTTTATTGGTGATGGCTCTCCCAAGCTAAACATGGTGAAACACTGCCTTGATCATCAACTGAAAAGGAAACAGCTTTC
>NW_007737962.1:7000-8110 GCF_000696425.1 Galeopterus variegatus | reverse complement strand
CAACTCAGGTCCTAAGGGTCTCTTCTGTACCCTACTTTTACCATCACAGCAGGCAATTTGCAAACATTTTCATCATTACAATGAATTTTTTTTATGTGTTTCCGCTGGATAATGAGGTTTGACCCTTTTATAGACTATCACCCACATCCCCCCAAAAATTATGAATAACATTACATGTTATTAAAATTTCTACAAACTCATATTGAAAGCTGAATATTCTGTAACATTAATATATCTCATTTAATTTAATCAATAACCTAAGGTTGAACATTTAAATTCTTTTCTTTTCTTTCTTTTCATTTTCTTTTTTTCATTACAAAGAATGCTGTGATGATGTAAACATCCTAACAGGAAAATATCAAAATGCCATCATGATCAGTTCCTTCAGAAATCTTCCTACAGGTAGAATTACTTGGTCAGAGTATGCACATCAGCCTTTCTATACATACTTCCAGCTGACATCTAGAAAATTTGCACCAATTTTTATTCCCATTAATGGTAGAAAAGTGCTTGTTTATTTACTGTATATTTGCTGACTGTGAGCATTGCCACATCATTTTTACCTGATTGTTAATATGCATTTGATTACTAATGGAATATAACAATTTTGTCATTTAGTCATCATCTGTACTGATTTATGAATTCTTATTCATGTTTATCAACAATCACTCCAGAATGAATCAATTTATATCTTCATCAGGCTCTGCACTGAGGATTTGGAATGTAATAGTAAGACAAGCAAGGACCGTGCCTACAATAAGCTTACAGTATAGTGCGGGAAAAAGATATTAAAGAGGCCATCCCAAGGGTGTTGAAGGATGTGAAAGTTTGGAATGCTTTAAGGGATTTATTCTTATTCAAAGAGACAGGGAGGGCCCCACTAAAGAAGAGGGGTCAACTATTTTGTTTGTTTCTTTGTTACTTTTGATATTTAGGTGTTGCTCATCTATCAAGAAAATCATTATTTTGTAAGAGATATATAGAAAATATTTCTAATTTGCTACTATTTGTCCTTTAAATTTATTACTTCTTCTCCTGTTAAATTTAGTGATTGGGCCGGCCCGGTGGCGCACTGGATAGTGCGCCGCTTGGGAAGCGCGGCAGCGCTCC
>NW_007737962.1:0-6443 GCF_000696425.1 Galeopterus variegatus | reverse complement strand
TCCCGCTCACTGGCTGAGCGAGGCGCGGGAGCAACACCAAGGGTTGTGATCCCGTTGCCGGACACGGAAAAAGACAAAAGACAAAAACAAAACAAACAAACAAAAAATTTAGTGATTGACTCCACCATAATTTGACTATTGGTCATTCTCAGAAAGATCTTCTGTAAAACAAGATAATAGTAATCCTTACTAATACTGCTGTAGATTGAGTGCCTCCCCAAAACTTGACCTCCTCTGTGACAGTGTTAAGAGGGTGGGAAATCCTATTGTGGTAATTGAACATAGGGCCTTGAGCAAGTGATTAGATTGTAAGACCATGCCAGAGTGAATGGATTAAAAATGGTGGTCAGGAGTGTGGTTCTGAGGGCTTCAAAAGGAGAGCAGGAAGAGTCTGTTCTGCTCTGTGCTCCTCCATTTCATACCATGTGAGACCCCTGGATCACTGTTGCCACCACCAAGGCCTTCAATAGATGTGTTCCCTGGACTTTGGACTTCCCAGCCTCTGAGACTGTAAGAAATAAATTTTGTTTTCTTATAAAGCACCCAGTTCCAGGTATTTTGTTATATACAACAAAAATGAACTAGTAGAGAATATTGGTAGCAAAAGTGGGGTGTTGCTTATAACAAATACTTGAAAATGTGGAAATAGTTATGGAACTAAGTGTTGAGGACAGGCTGGAGGAATAGACTGGAAAATGTCTAGATGCTGGTGAAAGTTTAGAAGACAAGAAAACCAGAGAAAGTTCACAATGTTTTAGAGACTGGTTAAATGGTGGTGACCAGAATTCTGATAGAAATATGGACTATAAAGGCCATTCTGAGAACATATCAGTTGTGAATGAGAAAGGAATTATTGGAAATTGGTGTAAAAATCACCCTTGCTATGAACTGGCACAGAACTTGGGGGCATGCTGTTCATTCCCAAAAGATTTTAGGAATGGGGAACTTAAAGGTGCTGACCCAGGGTGTTTGGTGGAAGAAATTTTTAAGCAGCGAAGCATTAAGGAAGTTGCATGGCTACTTGCAACAGCCTATGCTGAGTTATGGCAGAAAAGGCATGAGGTGTAAAGCCAGAATTTATAATTCAAAAGAAAACAGAGGGCAAAAAATTGGAAAACTTTTAGCTTGGCCACAGAAGCAAGGGCACTCTTTGCTAAGGATATGAGTACAGAGAAAAGAAGGGGGAAAAAAGACCTTGCAGGTATTTCAGAGATCTTGGAGGCAATGTCTTTTATTACAGGCCCAGAAGCCTATGGAGACAGAATGGTCTCAGGGAAGAGGCCTGAGGCATCATCCACTGGCTCGCTGCCCAGGGCCACCTTGGGATGCTGCTCCACACACCAGCACCCCAGCTGCTTTGGCTGCTACAGCTACAAATAAATTGGCCCCTGGTATGGATGTACCTGCAGCTATGGAAGATACGAGCTGGAAGTTTTGGCGGCACCTAGGTGGTATTGTTTGCAGGCTTGCAGAATTCTAAAGCTGTGGAAGCTTGGGAGCCTCCACCCCAATTTCAAAGGATGTATGGAAAAGCCTGGGGGCCCAGGAAGAGATCTGTCACAGGGGCAGAGTCACCTCATACCATCTTTGCTCAAGCAATGCTGAGTGGAAATGTAGGGTCAGAGTTGCAACAGAGAAACTCCATCCGTGCCATGCCTAGTGGAGCTGTGGGAGTGGGACTGCCATGGAGACCCTGGACTTGTACTGCTACCAGCATGCAACCCCAGCCTAGGATAGCTGAAGTGTAGCCTGAGATCAGGAAAGCCATAGAAGTGGAGCTGCCTGAAGACTTGGGGACCCAATCCCCAAACCAGCATGCAGAGGACATGAAAAATGGAGTCAAGGTACCTGATTCACCAACTTTGAGATTTAATGCCTGCCCTCTGGGTTTTGGACTTGTTTAGGACCTTTCACTTTTTTCTTTGGGCCCATTTCTCCCCTTTGAATGGGAATATGTACACTATGCTTGTCTCACCATTGTATCTTGGAAGAAGATAATGTGTAGTGATTTCACAGATGGGACTTTGAACTTTGGACTTTTGAATTGAAACAAGTTAAGACTTTGGGAATGGAATGAATGATTTTGTATATGAAAAAGACATGAGTTTTGAGGGGTCAGGGGTGAAATGCCTTGGATTGATTGTCCCCCCACCCAAACATTACCCCTTATGTAACAGTGTTAAGAGGGTAGGAAATTGTATTATGGTAATTGAAAGGTGGGGTCTTGAAGAGGTGATTAGATTGTGGGGGCCATACTGCATGGATTGAAAATGGTCGTCAGGGCCATGGTCCTGAGGGCTTTAAAAGGAGAGCATGAAGAGCCCAATCCACTCTTTGCTCTGCCATTTTCTATGTGAGATCCTTGGGTCACTGTCACCACCACCAAGGCCTTCACCAGATATATTCACTGGACTTTGGACTTCCCAGCCTCTAAAACTGTAAAAAATAAATTTCATTTTCTTACAAAAGACCCAGTTCCAGGTATTTAGTTATAAAGAAAAGAAATGGACTAATATAAACACCTCCTCCAATCATGTCTATGTGTGTTTATGTTTAAATATTGATATGAAATGTATCTTATAATATGGTATGAGATAATACTATAATACACTCTGGATTTTTTTTTGTTTTCTTTTAACAATTATTAACTGCAAATGCTGATAATTAACCCAATATTTAACTTTTAAGGATCCACTCCTTTTTTTTCCAATGAATTGAGGTAAATTTATGTTATACAAAATTATTACTATGCTACTTGCACTTTAAAAAAATTATTTTTCACATATGGTTGCCGGGGCCAGTTTTAATTATCATATTTTTATATTTTCTTTTATCATTTTATAAAACAAGATTTTTCTCAATAAATTTCAAAAACTGCTTACATATTCTCATTGTAGGTATTTTAATTTGAATTGACAATATTCTGTGTCGATTGGGGGAGAACTGACGTAGTATCAAAATGTGCCACCACAGACTAAATTCATTTTGAGGAACTGCCTTTAGGCAGCCCAGGATTAATTGTTATACTTCTATTTCTTTTTCTTATTATCACACCACTTCCGATTCTTGTTCATAATATCTAAGATCTCAGAGCTAAAATAAAAATAATAATAATAATAAATTATTATATAGTAATATAATATATAGTAATTTCTAAAATTAATTTTGGCATATATACTTAAAACCTCCTATTTATTATCAACTCTGCATTTGACTTATGATTCTCCATTTATGAGTTTTGTATTTTTTCTTTTTATGAGTTTTGTATTTTTTCTTTATTATTCAGAGTGCTAAAGTGTATCCTTCCATTCTCTGCCGCAGAGTGCATGCACATTATGTGTTTCGGAATCTTCAGTGCTTAAGAACATCTTGTTTCTTTCAGATGTAAATGATATGGTGGAGTATAGAATGTGTTGGTTACAGTCATTTCCCTTCAAAACCTATGGTTGCTTAACTTTTGGAACTTAGTGGTGCAAGAAAAAAATCTCAAGTCAGCCTTTATTAATTGTTATTATTATCATTAGCTTTAATCAGTTTATTTTTGGCTTTACATGATTTTCTTTTCATTTTGAAATTAAAAAAAAATAAAGTTTGCAGTCTGGTAATGTTTTCTCTTTTTAAATATTTCTTGGTGAATGGTAATTTGCAGACACAGACACAAGCATTTCTTCTACCAAAAGCGGCTTGCTCGTGCAATTCTGTAATTATTGTGTCAGCTCTGTTTAAGTGTGCTTTTCTGAGATTCTTGTAAGTTACAGGAGATCCTGCATCTGCCCTTTACATATCATATTTCTTCTCTAATCATGTTCATGGTTATCATTTGACTGAACTGAAAGTAGTTCTACATTATCTATCTGTTCTTCATTACTTCTTAAGTTGGCAAATAAGATTTTATTTCTATGTAATTTTTTTGTGTGATTTCAGATTATTCCTTCTTTATGAATGCTTACTCTACCCTATTGAATATTTTTAGAAACATAGAAGTGTTTTAAAATTTTCTTCTATTTTCTTTAGGAAATACTTGTCAGAGTGACTACTTTTCCAAATCTTTATAGGTGTACCTCCTTGGACTGTAATATCTTTTCATAGACATTTTGAGCTTTCCCTGTTTTTCTGAGAGGAGTGACTGTTCTATCACAGTGCCGCTGCCATGTCAGCCAACTTGTGGCTGCACTCATGCTCTGAGGGTCCATTCTACAGCAGCCATTCAATGCTTGCTGTAACCACAGGATCTAGACAGAACCTGCCTGCTCAATGAAATGGACTCCTGAGAAATAGCATTCCAGCCCTGGCTTCTTAGCCAATGCAAACATCAGCTCTTGTCAGAAGAGGCCTTGACTTATTGAGTTGGTTTTCTCTCTGTCATCTGCTTGATAGTTATGCCCTCTTGGAAGTTCTTCCACAAAGGTAGAACTTTCTGTTCTTTGCAAGCACCATATCAAAGGAAGTCTGGTTCCCTAGCAAGTTTTCTGCTAGCTGACTGGGATAACCCTGGTGTCTGTTTTCTCCTTCCCAAATTATGAGTATCAGGAAGGTTTCAACATGCTTTCACCTAAATACTTTCTAAGTATACTGCTCTTTAATAAAGGAATAAATTTGAAGCCTTTTGGCATTTTATCAAGCAGAAGTTCTATAACAGTTTTTGCATATGAATGGCATTACCTTGCAGGGCTGATGCTGGTTTTTCCTGATTTTTCCCATACATCAGGTCAGTTCTACGGAAATTACAGAACAACAGTTTAGTTGCCTTTTTAATGTTGCCAGGATACACAGAAGTCTAGATCAATGGAGAGCTAGAGAACTGCATTTCTTACAAAGAAAGCAAATATCAAACTTTTCAATAATTCCAACTAGATAGATGTTGCCCTGAAATAATCCAAATTTATGAGGGTTGACAATAAGACCTCATAATCTGTAGCAATGCCTGGTCAGTAATCACTTTATAGATGAAAGAATAATATACTAAATAAACCCATATTTATTAAATAACTATGATGTCCCTTATTCATGACAAATTGTGAGTGGAATCCAAATATGTATAATACAAAGTTGTATTCCTCACCTGCCATTAATTAATTATCTAGTTATAATATATTTAATAAAAGTGATACATTTAATAAAATAGTTTAAAGATAACAGGGTATTCAGATTACTAAAATTATTTAGGTTCATAAAATGCATAAAGTGTGAATATAGTTAGTAGTGAAATTATTGGGAGAGGTTGAACTTAAAACTGTACCTTAAAGGACTAGTAAGAATTAGATTGGTTAGAACAGAAGAAAAATTTCACTTGCAGTTATAATTATTATTACAACAATAACCACTACAACTTACTATTTCCCAAGCACTTTACAGGTATCATTTCATTTAATCTTCTCAACCACCCTTTGAGCTAACAATAGTCATCTCACAGTGGAGAAACTGAGGTTTTGTCAATTACACATCCTGGATTTGAACACAGACCAGCTAGATTCCATGGAATGAGATTTAAACGGTTAAACCTACTCTACAGGACCAGAGAGCCATTGTTGATGGTGAATATAGAAGGGAGGATAGAGAGAGGGTTGTTAGTGGATATAAAATAGTAGAGAGATAGGAAGAATAGGATATAGTGCTCTATAGTAATACAGGAAGACTACTGTTAACAAAACTGTATATCTTTGAATAGCTAATAAAGATGATGTCAAATGTTTCTAACAAAGAAGTGACAAATGTTTGAGGTGATGGATGTACTAAACACCCTGATGTGATCATTGCACACAGTATGAAAGTACCCAGATATCATATTGTACTCCATAAATATATACGATTATCATGGGTCAATTAAGAAAAATAAAAAAAGAGAAAAAAAAAAGAGAGAAATAGAGAGTAGAATAGTGGTGATCAGTGGAAGGGAAAGAGAGGTAGTAGACAGGTACAAAGTTACAAAGTTATGGTTAGGAAGAATTACTTCTGGTGCTCTAGGGTGACAACAGCTAATAATATTGTATTGTATATTTCAAGATCGCCAGGAAAGAAGATCTTGAATGTTACAGAACAGGATGAATTCTGAGTGGATATTTTAGCAAGTATTTTTAATTATTAATAGAGCATTACCCTTTATTTATTACCTCTCAGATTTCTGTTGCTTTTCTTGAATGGGACAAGCACAGGGGAGACCTAAAAAGCATAAAGAAACTGATCTTGATGTTGTTTTCTTCTGTATTGACCTTGGCCTGGATTTGGGAAACTGGAAAGAATGAGGAGCTGTGGTTGAGAAAATTCTATATACATTTGACCTGAACTTTCTTGAAATTAGTGTCTTTACAAGGAGACCAAGGATTTATTTTTATGTCTAGAATTAGCTTTGCTTTTTATAATTGAGTTCTTGAATGCTATATGGAGGAACTGAACCATGCTGCTGTTCTCGAAAAAGCCTTTAAATTCTACCAGTTCTACCTCAA
>NW_007737961.1:30900-48138 GCF_000696425.1 Galeopterus variegatus | reverse complement strand
GATGGGAATAATCACAGCCCTCCTTAATGGGCTGTCCTGTGGGTTCAACAATTCAATCCATCTGCGTAAAATCACAGCAGGTGCTCAGCAGACGACAGCTGCTGCCACTGCGGCCTCTCCCGCTGTCCACGTGGCAAGAGCTGCTCCTCAGTCACCAGCGGCGGGAAGCAGTGGGCTCGCCTCCATGTCAGAAATCCGTGTGTGGATCTCGAGCTCACCTCTCCCTAACCTCTCACACATCCAGTCAGCCCAAAAGCCCTGTCCTCTCTGCTGATTTTCTTTCTAGGATCTACACCATCTCGTAAGGCTGCCAACTTTGCCACTGTTGGCCGGGTCACGATTCAGCCAGTGGACGGCCCTCTGACAGACCCTGGGTTCTCTCACCAGGCTCTAGGGGAGATGAAGGTTCTGGGACCTACATCTGTGCACCAGAGAAACTTCATGGAGAGAGCAGCTGCCTGTAGGAGGGAGGTAAGTCATACACAAAGCCTAAGCTGTCAGAAAGTGCTTTATTGAAAGTTAGGGGCTCCGGCATCCAGCAGTGACTATAGCCTGGGGACAGAAGAAGAGGGGCTAAGGATGGAGGAGGGGGTGGGTGCCCGTGTCCTTTCCATCTTGACACCCCTCCTTCTGGTTTTAGCCCTTCGATTTCCCTTTGGGGACACTCCCCGCCCCCATTCTGCATTCGGGTGCCTCTGGTGGGCTGACCCTCTTCTGGGCCTGGCAGAGGGAGTGCTGCTCACCCCCTAACCGCAGTTGTCGGGTTTGGGAAGGGCCCTGGGGTCCTGAGGATACCACGGGGAGGGAGAACCGTTGCTTTCTTTTTGTGTAAGCAAGTTAGAGCCCTGTTTCTGTCGCAGCCAGACCAGTTAGGCATGGAAGCGGATGGGGAGCCCCACTCACTGGATCTCACGGAACGCCCGCTTCTCCACAAGCTTCACTTTGTACTTGCGCTTGAACCTACAGAAGGGACAAGGGAGCGGTCAGTGACCAGTGACCCCGCCAAGCACCAGGGGTGCATTCCAGACGCCCTAACCCCAACAGGGCAGCCCCAGGGGCCTCTCACTTGGCTCTCTCCAACTACAAATAAACGCCCAGGAGTAAAATGGTCAAAAGGTTTGAACCGTCACAGAAGAGGAACACAAATGGCAAATAGTTATATAAGGAGATGCTCAACCTCGTTGGTAACCAGGCACAACAAAACAGAAACAGTGAGATCACAGTAGCAAAAGCTACGAGGAAACAGGTGGGCTCCTATGCTGTCAGAGTAAAAATCAGTACAACCGATACAGAGAGCAATTTGGCGGAAGCCATCAAATGGCCTGGTACAGATGTGTGTCCTTTAGCCCAGAGACTCACTTTCAGGTACTTACTCTACAGACTCATGTGAAAAAGCATGTGGAAAAACATGTTCATTCCAGCTTCATGAGGAGAAACACTGGTCTGGGTAAGTAACATGACACACCCAGGATGGAACTCCACACGGCTGTGGAGAAGAGTGAGGAAGCTGTACAGACACAGAAAGAGCTCCAAGATGCACTAAACAGTGAGCTGGAGAACCACGCACAGTATAAGCCTAAGAAACAGAAGTATCAAAACAGTCCTATTTTCACATGGACGCGTAATTTAACAGAATTACACAGGGAACACAATCATTCACACCAAACTGCAGTGACAGGAACCTGCACCGAAAAGTGGGGAGTGGATCTGAACGGAGGGCAAAGACCAAGGGTGACAGTCACGTTTGGCAATAACTTACAATGAGAACATAGTTCTTAATGTCTTATAGAATAAAGGTTTTAAAAAAACTTAAAAACTAGGTGTAGGGGAGGGGAGAAAAAGTAACCTTATTTCACGTGCCTCAGTTTCCTCACTGCTAAGATGGGAATAATCACAGCCCTCCTTAATGGGCTGTCCTGTGGGTTCAACAATTCAATCCATCTGCGTAAAATCACAGCAGGTGCTCAGAGGACGACAGCTGCTGCCACTGCGGCCTCTCCCACTGTCCACGTGGCAAGAGCTGCTCCTCAGTCACCAGCGGCGGGAAGCAGTGGGCTCGTCTCCATGTCAGAAATCCGTGTGTGGATCTCGAGCTCACCTCTCCCTAACCTCTCACACATCCAGTCAGCCCAAAAGCCCTGTCCTCTCTGCTGATTTTCTTTCTAGGATCTACACCATCTCGTAAGGCTGCCAACTTTGCCACTGTTGGCCGGGTCACGATTCAGCCAGTGGACGGCCCTCTGACAGACCCTGGGTTCTCTCACCAGGCTCTAGGGGAGATGAAGGTTCTGGGACCTACATCTGTGCACCAGCTGGGCCTTGATCCCACGCAGCCTAAAGAGCTCCTGGTGCCGCAGCCGGGCAGCCCGCACCACGGCCTGCTGTGCCCGCTGCCGGGAAAGAGAGGGGTCTGGGCTCAGCCGTGCACCACCTGGCCTTCGGGTGGCTCTCCCCACACAGGGGCCCTCTAAACCCACCTTCCCCAGGAAGCTTTTCCTGACCACCAATGACCGGTCACATCACACCAGCTGCCTTAGTGCCTTCAGAGCAGTTTTCTGAAACTATCTCCATTATCTGTTTCTCTGTCTGCAGTTCACGAATCTCCCCACTACCCACTCCTCACCAAGTGCGCTCCCAACCGTATCCCTGAGCCCAGAGTGGAGCCTGGAAGGTGCTGGGAAGTAGGTCTTAGCTGACAAAGCAGCTCAGAGAAGGGGTTTAGAGAAGGCAGGCTGTGGACACGAGAGAAAGCGGGCTGAAGGCAGGAGAAAGAGAGCAGAGGAACCCCAGCAGGCAGGCTGCGGGTGCAGGGAGTGCAACCCCAGCCTACAGGGCTCACCAGCATGCGGGCAGCCTTCTCCCGCCGCCGCTGCTGCTCTGTCTTCTTCTCCGCAGGGGCAAGGCGGGCAGGTGCCAACGATGCCTTGGCTCCTCCGGCCTCAGGCTCCTCACCCTCAGGCCCCTCACCCTGGCCCGGCTCCCCCTCCCCATCCGACTCCTCCAGAAGCCCTTCACACATCTCCTGGAACACAGACTCCTGTGGTGGGGGAGAGGGGAACAGGGTCAGGGGCTAGGCACCAGGCAGGCAGGGCAGGGGTGGGGGGTGTGTGGAATGGCAGGTGTGGGGCTCACCTGGGTGGCCATCTGCTCCCCAATGGGCATGGCCAGCTGCCGCTCCAGTTTTTCTGACTCCTTCTGCCGCTGAAGCTCAACCTCATGGGCCGCCATGAGCAAGGTCTGTGAGGGGGCAGAGGTGGGGGTGAGGAGATCCAAATCCATTCCCCTCTTCCCACAGCAACCCCCTACTCAGCCTCCACCTTGGCTCAGACATCCCCTCCTCCGATGAGCGCGTCCCTGAACCCCCAGGCTGGGCTCCCAGCTTCAATCACTGTCTGGGAACAGGTCTGTCTCCCCCACTGGACCACAGGCCCCCTGACAACAGGCCCAGGGCTATCTTGACCACTTGAATCCCCACAGGCCCCTAGCACAGGACCAGCAAAGAAGCACCTGGTGAGGGCAGTTTGACTAAGCAGAGAGGCCTCACCACAGCTATGTACCTGGTGGTCTTCAAAGGATGGGTTGTAGGAGGCCCCAGCAGGCGTCACCTCCACAGCAGGTGCCTGGGAGGGCTTGGTATGCAGATGCGGTGGCCGCTGGAGGAAGATAAGGCCAAGGCAGGGTAAGGATAATGCTATGGTCTGAATGTGTCACCCACAATTTGTATGTTGCAATTTAATGGCCAATGTGATAATATTAAGAAGTGGAGCCTTTAGAAGATGATTAGGCCATGAGGGCTCCGCCCTCATTAATAGGATCAATGCCTTATAAAAGAGGCTTCACAGAGAGTCAGCCCCTCTGGCCCTTCTGCCATGTCAGGACACAGCGTTCAAGGCGTCACTGGGGAAGTAGAGACCCAACCCTCAACCAGACATTGAAACTGCTAGTGCCTTGATCTTGGACTTCCAGCTTCCAGAACTGTGAGAAATAAATCTCCATCATTTGTACATTACCCAGTCCCAGGTACTTTGTTGTAGCAACACAAATGAACTAACACAGCCCAGGAGCCCTGTGATTCAAGTTCCCACAAACTGCAGTGCTGGAACTCTTGGCTTGGGAAATGGCAGAGGTCATGGAGGGGATGCACACTGGCTGGCTGCATGGCCCACCACCTTGAAGCCTGTGAATGGGGTGCCCTGTGAAATTAGTGTCTCAAGCAACAGACACTTAGCACCCCAAAGAGCGGCACCCCAGGGTGAGCAAGTTCCCTGTCAGCAGCAGCTCTGCCTGCCTTTCTTTTTAAGAGTCCACATGGTGACCCCCCCACCTGTGGGGAAGGGGTGACACCTACAAAAACATAAGGTGAAGTGGGTCTTGATTTCAGTCACCGCAGTCTGTCAGTCTGAAATCTACAGCAAGGTACCACGGTGGCTATGAGTTTGTGGTCTATCAGAGCAGGACATGGCTGACAAACACTTTCTAGAGTCTTGCTGCTCAGTGTGGCCTGAGAACTCCCAGGGGAGCTTGTAAGAAATACAAAATCCCAGGTCACCCAGGAACTTCTAATCAGAATCTGCATTTTGACGAGACTCCCCAGGGTGATTCAGTGCACACTCCACTTCCAGACTTCCTTCATCCCTGTCCAGCCTCTACCCTAGCAAAGGCCTTGTCAGTCACCTGGATGCCCCCCAAGCTCTCCGCACACCCAACCACCTGTGAGTCCTGATGCTTCTGCCCTGGGACTTTGTGCTGGGTCACAACTAGCCCTGGTCCATGCTGGCTCCGCCTCACGCCACCCTCACGCCCTTAGCTCCTGGGATCTCTGGCCCTGTACACCTGCCCACCACAGTCCAACCTTAAGCAGCCACCTGGATGCCACCACTCTCCTGTGCCAAACACCCACTGGTGGCTCCCCCACCCCTACCTTGCCTCACTCAGAATAAAGCCTGCAATCTGGCTGCACTGCCCCCCAACCGCACCCGCCTCTGGCAGCTCCTGCAACATGCCGGGACCTGGCTCACACTTTACATTTGCTGTGCTCACTGCCTGGAGGCTCTTCCCTCTGACCTCTCACACACCTCCCCAGGTCTCTAACCCCATCAGTACCTCGTTCTTGCCAGCGACAGCTTCCCTAGCCTCTGTAAAGCAGGTTCTGCTGACCTGCCACTGCCCCATTCTCTCCTTCCCGGCACCAACCGAAGCCCAACATGCTGACATGTTTATTTCCAAGGACAAAACCTGCCCCCCAACACACACACCCCTGCTTTGCTCTCCACCACACCCAGTGCCTGGCAGGGAGATCCTTATTCCTTGTTACATGAATGAAGCTGGACCCCAGAGATTCTGAGGCACCTGGGTTCTAAGGCACTAGGGGCTAGCCACTCAAGAGGAAGAAGCCTACACATCAGAAACTGAAACAGACAACACTTACATCACACGCTGGGCACTGTCTTCAACTGTTTCAGTTGTCATTCTCATGTTACAGTGGAAGGAACAGAGGCACAGAGAGGTTAGGCCACCTTCCCAAGATCAGTCAGCACCAGAGCTGAGACTGGAACCTGGGCCACCTGGCTGCAGTGTGTGGGTTCTCTGTCACCAGGATGGACAGGCTGAGACTGAGCAGCTCCCACGGCTCCCTGCCCCCCTCCTCAGGCCTCCCATCACCGGGCTGCCCTGCCCATACATCTCACCTTCACTCCTTTCCTCTTAGTCTGCTCCAGGAAAAACTCATCCTGGCCAACCAATGGCATGTCCAGAGGGTCTGTGGAGACAGTGAGGGGCAGCTGCTGGGGTCTTTCCACAGTGGAAAAGGGTCACTTCTCCAAGGGACTCCCTCCAATCCCTCCTCATTCCAAAAAATGGCACTGAAGCCCAGGTGAGGGAAGGACTGATTCTCAGACCCTGAGGGGCCTGAAATACCAGACAAAACTGTGTTTATTTTTTTTTTTAAAGATGACCGGTAAGGGGATCTTAACCCTTGACTTGGTGTTGTCAGCACCACGATCAGCCAGTGAGCGAACCGGCCATCCCTATATAGGATCCGAACCCGCGGCCTTGGTGTTATCAGCACCGCACTCTCCCGAGTGAGCCACAGGCCGGCCCCAAAACTGTGTTTAGACAGGATTCAGAAAGTGGAAGAGACCCAAGGCTGAGGGCAGGAGCCCCTACAACTCAGGAAAACGGAACACAGATGGGAAAAGGGCACCACTTCAGGACGCTCGACTTCCTGACAGAAGACCATCACAGCAACACCCACAGGGCACCCCCTTAGACACAGTCCTCTTGGGCAGTGCACAACGCACGACTGCATGGCAGTCCTGTCCCTGTACATAGGCAATGGCAGATCACTCACTGTCCGGGGCCCAGAGGTCATAGAAGGGTCGCTCAACAGTGTCCTGGGTCCCAGTCTTGGGCTTGGCCGTGGAAGGGCTGAGGAGCCGGGCCTGTGCCCTGCGCACCTCCCGGGGCAGCTCGCCCTGTTTCACCAGCTTCTCCCATAGCTGTTCCTTCCGCCTGAGTTTCTTGGCGTTGGGGACCTGGTGGGCAAGGATGCTGCATAGGGGAGAGGCAGCAGGAGTGCAGTGGGTGAGGTAACAGCCTGAGAAGTGGCGAGGCCTCCTCCCAGTCAGGCTCACCCCCACCATTCATGCAGTTCCATCTCTAGTACCTCCTCTCCAGAAGGTACTCCTCACCATCCCTTCATAGATATCCTCTCCCCAGGGCTGTCCCCGGCCCAGGCTTCCTCTCCATCCCCAGAGTCTCCAGCTTGAGCCAGACCCATTCTCACCTGCCTTGGCCTGACACCCAGGGTACCAATCTCACTCCCTCCGATACAATCTTCAAAGCCCAAATCTGACACATACACACATACCCCATGACCCTCACTTATCATTCTCTCTCTCACATACACACACACACGCAGGAAACCCTTTAGGGCCAAGGTCTGGCAGGAAATAGCAGTCTGGGACTGTTTCAGTTGTCATTCTCATGTTACAACTCACTCTTTGGGGGCAGGGATCTTGGATGTGTTCTCAAGGATGAGGTCAACCCGAAGGGGTTTCTTGAGAAGCAATGACTTCTTCTGGACTTTGGTCCTCTTCTTCTTCAGGTCTGAGAGTCAGAGAAAGGACTCAAGGCCTCAGGCCTCCCCACTACCAAAGATCAAGCCCCGACAGCCCTCCATTTCAGCTCCACTGGAGCCATCAGACCTGCCATTCTAAGTCATCTCAGCATAGCCTTGGAGGTCCCAAGGCTGACCCGGACTCCCACACAAGGAAAGAGGCCCCCAAGGGTAGGACCAAAGGTGCCCAAGCCCTGGCCTCCAATACCCCCATGTCCTGGGCCAGCAGGAGGCAGGCCCTGTGCCAGGGACACAGAGGGAGTCACACCCACAGCCCTGCACATGAGGGGCTCCCAGCCACAGCAGGGGAACGGCCACAGAATGAGAAAGAGAGCAGGCACTCAGGTGAAACAGAGGCCCAGGGAAGGCCAAAGAGCTGGACTTGGGAGATCCAGGACATCTAATTCTCAGCACTGCATTCTCTGCTTTTTACTTCTAAAGCAACTGTTAACCATTAGAGTTAAAAGCAATAACTCTAGAACAAAACATACTAGGACAGAATTGTACCACTCCATGTACTGTGAGACCTCACACAAGAGACTTCACTCCTCCGTGCCTCCAAAACGAGACCATTATATCTCCCTCATTGGGCTGTGGAGATGTAATTATTTCAAAAGAACAGAACACAAGAATCACCTGTGTTGCTAAGCCTGGTAACTCCACCAAGTACCCTAGCTTCCCACCCCGAGCCCCCAGCCCATCCTCTGTTTCCCGGGCGGTGCTCGGAACAGGGGTCGCCAGCCTCCCGGAAGACCTCCAGGTACCCCGCCTCGCACTTGGCCCCGCACAACGTGGCCCAGCTCCCGGGAAGTCCCGCCCCACGCACCCGCTCGTGCGCTCCTGCAGCCGCACGTCCTCCAGGAACTGATCGACCTCCAGTCCCAGCGGCTCCTGTGCGAGCCGCCTCCAGCCCCGCTTCTTATTTCTTGGGCCTCGCCGCCGCCGCCTGAGCGCCGGGTCCACTGAAGTGGGCCGCAGACCCAGGAAGCCAGAATTGACATCGCTTTTCGAGCAGTGCCTCCCACCACCGATGCTACTTCCCGCCGCCATCTTGTCAAAGGAAGAATTCCTCTACCGGCGCCCCGGAAATCCGGTTTGGGGCGTGCGCGCGCAGATCTTACATTCCCACCCGTTTCATACTTCCGGAGGCGGCCATCTTGGTAAAGTGGCGGATGGGGTAGTGGCCGGGGCGGCCATCTTGGTAAAGGGTAAATGGCTCCTCCCTATCTCCGTCTTTGCGGAGATCGGCAGAATCCTAGCGGTGTGAGGTGCAGGTGTTGGAGGTTCTTCGCTCCTGCCCTAACTAAAACACCTTTCCCGGCCTCCCGGGGTCTTTGCTGAAGCTGACGATTATTTTTTAATCTCGGTTTCTTAAAAGTCAGAAGCGTCAGTGGCAGACTCGGTACAAGAAACTTTCCAATCTCAGAACTTTGGGCTTTTCAATGTTGCAGTCCTAGAATCTTGGAAATCAAAGAACTTTAGGAATGTCCAAGTTGGAAGCACAGAACGTTATATTCGAGGAATGTCAGAAATGTACATGATCAGGACCCTAGAAGCGCTGACTCAGAATCATTCACCTTGGGCAAGCTACTTCGCCGTGCCTCAGTTTCCTCATCTGTAAAGTGGGGATGATAATGGTACTCCTGCCTCATAGCGTGTTCTGATGATTAAACGAGGTGATATATGTAAGTGCTTAAGGCTGTGCCTGGTATCTGAGTGTTAGCATTTGTTACTGCCTCGCCCCCTGAAACTTCATCTTAGAATCAGTTAATCTTTGCTATTTACAAATAAAGAAGAAAGCTCAGAGGCTCTTGGTCCTTGGCAACCATCAAAGGGATTCGGAGCCTCACAAAGGCCATTCTTAGAAAAAGGAAAAAGGCGCAGAAAGGGGAGGTGCCTCGCGGTGTGGGGGGGTCACACAGCGGAACCCAGCTAGATCCTGTGCAGAGTGTTGGGAAGGTGACAAACCCGGGATGGTGTTCCCGTAGACCCCAGCAACGACCACCTCGGAGAGGCGTTTCAGCCTCCCGCCGGCCCAGCTTCCGAGTGTCCGCCAGAGGGCGCCGGGAGCCGCGAAACCGGGCGCGCGTGGGCGGGAAGAGCTCGCCGCCAGCGTGTCCCGGGGCGCCGCGGGTGTGGCCCCGGTTGTGTCCCCGAGGCCGCGCGCGTGGGGTGGGCTGCCTAGCGCAAGCCCAGAGTTCCCCCTCTCCAGAAGGCAGGTGAGCGCGCGCTCGTGTCACCGTGGTCCTTGTCCGCAGCTCGCCTCCTCCCCGTCAAAGAGCGCGCTCGTCCCTGGCGCCGCGTGTTAGGAGTCGTGTACCCGGCAGTGTGAGCGCACGCTGGCGGGCAGGGCGCAGGTGGGAGGCCGCGCTGTGCCCACGCTCGCACACATACCGCCCCACGCCCCAGGGCTTGGTTCCCAGGCCCCGGCGGCCAGAGGTGGCAGGGAGGGGTGTCCCGGAGGAACAGCCCCACAGTAACTTTTCTATGGAAAATATGCTGTCCTGGCCCCCAGCCCGGGCCTGAGTCAACAGGCTCCGCTGCGTTGAGTCACGGACTCCTCCCCGCCCCTGAGAGCTTGGAGGGGACTCCCCCCGCCCCCACCTCCTGAGGAGTGGCAGTCCCCATCCCGAGACAGCCCGACCGCAGCATAGGAAGAAGCCTCGGCTTTATTCGCTCTGTGGGGACATTATTCCATTCCCAGCCCCCTCCCAGGCATGAGGTGGAGATCGATGGTGGCCATGGGAATCCCAGCGAGCAGCCTAGAGGGGGCATCGTCTCCGCCTTTCTTTGCTCTTCCCATCTTTTCTATGGGTCCCTACCAGGGTCAAGCACTAACATGTAGTGAAGGCAGGAAAAGGTGTGGTGGGGGGTGTCCCTTTAGGGAGGTGGGGGAGGGCTGTAGCACCAAGAACCCCCTCTCCCCCCGACTTCCCTGAAAAGGGGACTAAAATTAAGCTCTGGGGCCTTTATATCTGGGAAAGTGTCCCTTTAGGGAGGTGGGGGAGGGCTGTAGCACCAAGAACCCCCTCCCCCCCC
The DNA here is from genome assembly GCF_000696425.1 of Galeopterus variegatus. Classification (NCBI taxonomy): domain Eukaryota; kingdom Metazoa; phylum Chordata; class Mammalia; order Dermoptera; family Cynocephalidae; genus Galeopterus; species Galeopterus variegatus. The sequence continues at coordinate 37,982 of NW_007737961.1, read as the reverse complement.
CGACTTCCCTGAAAAGGGGACTAAAATTAAGCTCTGGGGCCTTTATATCTGGGAAAGGCTCCACTTATATATGGATTGATGAGAGGCTGTGCCCTAGCAGTCCTAAAATTTGGACCACCAGCTGTGGGGAGGCTGTGGGAAGGGGGCGTGTGCCAGGGGCAAGCTGGGCATTTCAGTCCAGGGCAGGTGGGAAGAGGACGGAAATACTTCCAACTGGGTACAGTCTAGGAGGCGCAAGAACGGAATAAGGGAGGGCTGGTGGGTTAGCTCACTTGGTTAGAATGGTGTTGATAACACGAAGTCAAGGGTTCAGATCCCCTTACCCACCAACCACCCAAAAAAAAAAGAATGGAAGAAGGGGCTTTTCTGCCTGCTACAGGATCCTTATTAAAGAAATGGGTGTGACCAGAATTAGGGGGTTTTCCCAGAGGAGAGGAAAGGCCCGAAGAGTGGTCCATCTGAGGAAATAGGAGGTTGTGTCTCCCCTCTGAGCCCCCAGTGGTCCTGAAACCTGAGGAAATGATGGGGTGGGGGGTCCTTGCCTGGATGTGCAGAAAGAAGTGGGGCAAAAGGGGGTTTGTCTAAGGCTGGCCGGTTGGCTCACTTGGTTAGAGCGTGGTGCTGATAACACCATGGTCAAGGGTTCAGATTCCCATATTGGCCAGCACACCCCCCCCCAAAAAAAAAAGAAAAAGGGGTTTGTCTATTAGTCATTTCAAGCAAGTGTCCAGTGACTTATGGGGAGGGGCAAGGGTCCTGCCTAGAATCAGTATGCATTTGACTGTGTGGGTGCCAGCTCCTGAGACTGTCAACTCTGTGAGGACAGACATATTTGTAGTCTGCTGTAATCCCCAGCACCTAGAACAGGGCCAGACACACAGTAGGTGCTCAATAAATATCCAAATGAATGATGAATGGATGGATGCCAGTGTGTGTGTTAATGCCGGTGTGATGTGCCTAAATGTTTGTGAACGTACAGGTGTGAAAGGAGGACAGAGAAGCCTTGACCCTCCCATGGTCCCCACTAAATGCTCTAACTGGGGTTTCTGATGGTTGGGGGAGAAGGACACCCCCAGTCTCTACAACTGGGCAGGGCGGGCAGGCAGGGCACATGTGGGCTGGGGCAGGGGTATGCGTGCAGCTGACTGGAGCTGGGGAGCCACAGCAGGACAAGTGGGAGGGAGGGCCAGTGCACAGTGGCTGGCTTACTCGGCAGAGCCCTTGTGGCGCCGCTTGGAGGGTGGCACAAGGCGACGGGGCAAGTTGGCTGGCAGCCCATGGCCCTCGAGCTTGGCCTCAATGAGGTGGCTGGCCAGGGCGAACTCCTCATCATCAAGCATGCCATCGCGGTCCACATCGCTCAGCTTCCAGATGCGCCCCAGCACTGAGTTGGGGAGCTTGGTACCTACCATCCAGGTCTTGGCCTTGGAGCCACTCAGCTTGCCATCGGCAGGTGCCAGGTTGTAGAAGATCTCGTCGTATTTGGACTTGTCCTTGGTTACCACCCATTCAGCCTCATCATCTGAGCCCTCCTCGCCATCTTCCAGGGCCTCATCGGGCCCCCGCTCCACAAATGGGCCCATATGGGTGCCCTCAAAAGCACCACCCTGGACGCCCACCTCGGTACTCTCCAGTTCCTCCTGCCGCAGCAGAGGCATGAGCTTGGCAATGTCATGTGTCAGCATCTCATCCAGGGCTTCCAGCAGCTTTGGTTTCAATGAATGGAACTTGGTGAAGTCGTGTGCCATCAGTAGCTCCTGTAATGGGGAACAGGGGCACCAAGAAGTCAGAGAGCACCATCCCTGAGGCTCTAAGGCTTCAGGGTGGCACCAGGACACTTGGGAAGCTCACAGTGGCAGCTCTTTACTAACAGGCACAGAAGCATTTGAACAACCCATTCCACTTGGACACCCACCACTCAGAAGACACTTGGGCAACATGATCCTGGAGGCCTTCCCCCCTACCCCCAGAATTACTAAATGGTAGGAAGATTGGGGGCCCTTTACCAGCTAGTGGAGAAAGATTTCAGTATTTTGTACATTAGGTACAGCATTACCAGAGCCCATCTGCCGGACCTTAACACTGCCCACCCTCCACTGCACCCCACCTGCCCACCAGCATCCCTGCCATTTTGCAGATTGAGAAAACTCAATTCCTGCCCCTGTTACTGCACCACCCAGTAATGGCTAAGTGGCTTGCTGTCCAATTTGGAGGTTAGGTTTGGCATGGTCAGATGATTAAGGGATCCTGGGACAGACCCCCAAAGAAGTCATTTTGTGCTAGAGCAGCTGTGGAGGTGAGTTTGTGGTCATGCCGCTGCTTACATGGACCCTTCTAAGTTGCCTGCACCAGGAGAGTCGCAGCAAAGGCTGATTCATTTCATGGCACCACATTAATTTCCAGGTCTAGGCTGGGAACATTTCAGATTCAAAAGTCATAGGCTTGGAATATCAGCCTAACTCAACCTCTGAACAAAAGCTCAAGCTGTGGGGCTAGTCCACTGCCGCCATGCTTGAATTTGGACCTCCGTGTCAACATTCATTTGATCAGTCCTGCCCCACCCGTCTCCAGTGGCTCTCTTCATCCCATGCTGCCACACCCACATCATGCATTTATAATCCAAATTATCCTAGGCCTGGACATGCAAGGAGCCCTGATAGTCCCCCAATATCCATTTGTCCCTCCTTCAGTACTGGAATCTCTGAATGTTCCCTAGGTACCTGGCCTCCTAGAGGAAAGACTACACTTCCCAGCTTCCCTTGCAGCCAGCCATGGCCATGTGACAAAGTTCCAGCCAACTGGAAGTTCTATGGAAGCCGTGGCCATGTCATTAAGTTCCAGCCAATTAGATATAAGCACAAACTGCATGTGCAACTTCTAGAATTACCCTGTTTAATAGGGTACCACTAGTCACATGTGATTATTTTAATTTTAAATTAGTTAAAATTAAATACAATTTGAAATTCAGTTTTAATGTGGCTAGTGGCTACCACATTGAACAGTGCAACATAGAACATTTCCATCATCATAGAAGGTACTATTGAGCAGCACTGTTCTAGAAAATGTCCTTAACAAGGGAAATTGTACTCTTCTCTTTCCCTACTCCCTTTTTTGCCGGCTGGAACACAGACACAATGGCTAAATCTTCTGCAGCCATTTTGTACCATGAGGTTCCTTGGGACTGGAGGCCAGGTGTGGAAGAGAAAAAAGACAGAAGGGACTGAGTCCCTGGTTCTATAAAGCACCAAACCAGCCCTGGACCACCTTCTGGGACTTTAATAAAGGAAAAAAAGAAACTTCTATCTTAATTAAGCCACTGTTATTTTGGATTTTCTCTTCACTCCCTTATTCTAGTTCATAAAACCATGCTCCCACAGAACCATTTGCAGGAGCTGCTTTCCAGAATCTGCCGCTCATCCCTCCAGCTTTTCAAGCCCCATCCTGGGATTCACAGAAGCCAACCTTCCCATTACCGCCCCTAGACAGCCTCCCACCTGCATCTTCTGGCAATCAGGAAAGTCCCCTGGAGATATGTGATGCTCCAGCTGAATCTTAGCAAAGATGACGGGCAGCTTGAGGATCAGTTGCTTCTTCTTGTTCTCCTTCCCAAACACAGAGGGCATCTCCTTCTTCAGGTAGCTGATGATGTATGCATGAACCTGTGGGAGGAGAGTCCTCACCTGAGCCTGTATCAGAGTCACCTGGGGTGCTTGTTAAAACACAGGTGGCTGGACCCCACTCCCAGAGTTTCTGATTCACTTGCTCTGGGGTGGGGCCTGAGAATCAGCATTTCTGACAGGTTACAGGTGATGCTGTGCAGGTGAAGGAGCCACTCTGTAAGCCCCACTGCTTCATGCTGGGGCTCAACTTGGCTCCTCCTCTCTTCTAAGTGATCTCAGCACCTCCCGGTTTTAAATACCCCTCAAAGCCGTCCACTCCCAAAGCTACATACCAGTCTAAGCCTCTCCCTTGAGCTCGACTCAGAACTAATTGCCTGTCAACATTCCTAGACATTTCCATCTTATGACACCCTAAGTGGAATTTGGGCCCAACCGCCAGGGCTCAGCTGGGCCAATCTCAGGAAACAGCACCCCCAGCCCTGCCTACCCAGTTGAGGCCAGGAATCTGGAGATCATTCCTTGATTTGATTCTTCTCACTCCTCACTAGCCACATCTAAGGACACCTGTGGGTGGGTCCTTTGCTTTTTTACCTCCTAAATCTCTCCCCTACTTTTTCATTTCTCTCCACTACAGTTGCCACCACCCCCTTCCCAGCCGCCACCATCTTATGCCTGGAGAAACACCCCAGTGACCCTGCCTATCTCCCAGCTTCCCCTCTTACTCCTGCAGCCCTTTCCCTGTGCAGCAGACAAAGAGGGGGTTTAGGAAGAAACACCAGCCTGGGAGACGCTGCTTAAAAGTCTCAATTTGCTTCTTATTCAAATTCAAAATTCCTACCATAGCCAATAAGGCCCTATAGCAGCAATTCTCAAAGTGTGATCCAGGGAACCCTGGGGGTCGCCAAGACCCTTTCAGGGGTTCCCATGGTCAAAACTATTTTAGTAATAATATTAAGGCATTGTTTGCTTTTTTCGCTCTCATTTCCTCCCGAGTGGACAGTGGAGTTTTTAAGAGGCTACAAGATGTGTGATGTTGCAACTGGTTAAATGCAGGAACAGATATGAGAACCCTCTGAAGCAAGACATTAAAGTGATTGGCAGAAATGTAAATCAGGGCCCCTCTCCTTGCTCATTTCTGAGGGAGTTAGATTTTTTTTTTTTTTTTTTTTGGCAGCTGGTGGGTATGAGGAAAACTTGTTAGTTTTTATAAAACATGTTATTTGAGTTAACATGTAATAGGTTCATTGTTATTTTTTAATGATCTTATTAACACAAACTATTGATAACATTGATAATAAATTGCTATTTATGAATTATATAATTATTAGTTGTTGATTAAAATAAATAAATGCTCATTAAATGTTTTCTCAGTTTTAACTTCTAATATGGTGAAAATAGATTCAATCCGTGTACACGCAAGCTCTTTGGAGTCTTTGATCATTTTTTTCCTTGGTACCTGGCCAGTACAGGGAACTGACCCCTTACACTCTACTGTTACAAGGCCATGCTCTAACCAATTGAGCTAACCAACCAGCCTGATTTTTAAGAATATAAAAGAGGCCTGAGACCAAAAGATTTAAGCACTGCTGTCCCACATGATTTGGCTCCTGCCGAATCATCCAGAATTTTCTCTCTCCCCCTCACTTACTGCTCCAGCTTCCTCACCTGCCTTCCTCGTTTGACCAGCATGTCAACCTTTTTCCCACCCCAGGACCTTTGCACGTGCCCCTTGTTCTGTCTGGAATTCTGCCTCAGTCTCCCCACAATTGGCTCCCTTTTTTTTAGCATGCTTTACAAGTCTCCTCCTCACAGAGACTGTCCTATGGGAAGCAGGTGCCCCGCCCACCACCATCCAATTATTTTCTATCTTCACCTTTATTGTTTTGTTCACAACATTTATCCCAACTCATTATTTTATTTACATGACAGTTTATTTATTCTGTCTCCCTCCATCAAAACATGAGCCCCAGGAAGGCAGGGACCTGTCCCCTCTATCACCAGCACTGGTACAATGTGCACAGAAAGCATTCAGGAAATACTTGTGGAATAAACCAATAAACTTGGGAAGTTGGAAGCCACAATCTCATAAGTTTTTGGAAAGTAAGCAAGGACAGCAGAGTAATAAGTATAGGTATGTGTATTTTTTATAGGAAGCTCAATAATTACATATATGTGCTTATATAAAAATAGAATATATCTGGAAAGAGATACAAGAAATTTCTTATGAGGGTTGTATCTAGGGAAGAGAACCTGAAGCCTGGTGGGGTCAGGGGTGGGAAGGGAGCATGTCTGACGGAGCATGAATGCTTTACCATGAGACAGTCGTAAATTAAATATTCAATAAAAAACACTCGTTAAAAAATTCTTTTAGGGGGCTGGCCGGTTGCTCAGTTGGTTAGAGTGCAGTGTTGTAACACCAAGGTCTAGGGTTCAGATGCCCTTACCAACCAGCCACCACAAAAAAAGGAAAAAAACTGTCTTAAAGGATCACAGGTTTGGAATGTTAAAAATATTAGTATTGGTGACCCCTGGCTGGTTCTGAATCCTCATCTCCTCCCACCCTCCACCACCCTGTCTCCTCCAGCCACAATGGGCTCCTTGTTTAAACTCATCAAGCACAGGGCTGCCTCAGGACCTTTGCACTTGCTGTTCCCTCGGCTTGGAAAGCTCTTCCAACACGTCTCCACTCAGCCCACCTTTCCCCTTCACACTGTGCTAAAGTAGTCCCTCATCGGCCTCCCTTTCCTGTTTCATTTTTCTTCATAGCCATTCGTTTGTTTAATGTCTGCTCCCCCACTAAAAAAGTAATTTTATGAGAAAATGAACTTTATCTGGTTTGTTCCCTGATGTAGCCCTGGGGCCTAGGAGAGCACCAGAGCATGTTGTAGCCTCTCAGTAACTGTTGATTGAATGAATGTCATCGGGCCTCCTCAGAGGTCTGAGGATGGGTCTGAAGGATCAGGGCATCTTGGCCTCTTTAAAATCAGACCCTCCCAAGATCTCGGCCTCAAGAATCACAGCACGTAGAGCTGCACCCCTCTAGCAGCCATCACTTCAGCCCATGGGCAGAGCCGGAAGACTCTTCCACACCCTCCCTCGTACAGATTGGGAAACTGAGGCACTGAAGGGGAGGATGTTTACCGAGAGTCCAGAAAAGACTTGTACCGTTAGGGAGAGCATGAGGCAGGTAAACAGTGTAGGGGACTGTTGTGACCGGACCGCGTGTGGCAGAATCCTACGTGAGGGGTGGGGGTATGACACGGGGCAGGCGAGGGGCAGTGAGGCTTGGTCACAGTCGCAGCGGACCCTGAATGTCACGCTCCTGGGTCCTGAGCGGCACCGGAGGGCCACGGATGAACCTGCGGGAAGAGGGCAGGGCGCCTCCTATGGGTCTAGGCGGCCAATCAGGGCAGGGGTATGGCCAGACTGGTGGGCGGAGCCTGCGAGAGCCGGCCAATGGGG
>NW_007737961.1:29538-30503 GCF_000696425.1 Galeopterus variegatus | reverse complement strand
CGGGCACCAGGTGTCCGGCCCGGCCCGCCCCCTCCCCCGCGGCCCTGGGCCTCAGTCCCCCAAGGGACCTGAGGGAACCGGGGAGAACCAAGAGGAGACAGGAAGACTCGGGGGAAGACGAAAGAGAGAGGCAGAGAGGGAAAGAGAAGGAGAGAGCGAGCGAGAGAGAGGGGGAGAGGTGGGTGGAGAAGAGAAAAAGAGGGAGTTGGAGAAGGAATGAGGGAAAGAAACTGAGAAAGAGGCGGAGATGGGGACAGAGAGAGAGGACAAAGACAGACAAACAGGGAGGCAGACAGACACTGAGACTGAGCAGAGGAGGAGAGCAAGCTGGATTCCGAAAGCTCCAGAACAGCCGCCCCAGGCCCTGCACACGGGCTGCTTCCACCCAAGGAGGGTTCCTGGGGTGGGGGTGGGGGTGGGGCCTCTGACTCACCCCCTCTAGGCTGCCTCTTACACCAACACCTCAGGCTCCTCCAAGCCCAGAACCTTCTTGGCCTCCCTGCCTGCCGAGCTTCCTGCCCCACCTCCACCCTGGCAGCCTCCCCTATGAATGTTCCACTGGTCTCCAAAATCACCCTTAAACCAGGGCTCTTGCTCTCCCCTCCCACCCCAAGGCCCGTCCTAATGTAGGCACCCCCTTGCTCCTCCAGCCTCTTCCCTAATCTCTAACCCCCTAGTCTCGCCTGCCTTGAATCCACCCTCCAGAAGGCAGCATGAGTCTAATCCTGTCCTTCCCCTGCTCTGAAGCTTTCCATGGCTCCCCAGTGCCCTAGGGACAAAGCACAGGTTCTTTGACACAACTCACAAGATCCCTGGTGGCCTGACTCCCACCCACCTCCCCAGCCTCACATTGAGTTACTCGCACTGTCTATACTGGGCTCAAAACTGACATTTTCCCTCAGATGTCCTTTCCTCTAAGAAGCCCTCCCTGACTCCCCCTGGGCTATCCAGCCCCGACCATGCTG
>NW_007737961.1:26337-28962 GCF_000696425.1 Galeopterus variegatus | reverse complement strand
GTCCTTTCCTCTAAGAAGCCCTCCCTGACTCCCCCTGGGCTATCCAGCCCCGACCATGCTGCATGGACATGTCCAGGCATGGGTTTGCCTGATCCGCAGGAACCCCAGCAGGGCCTGGGTCCTGGGACTGCCTTGATTATTGGCACTGGGAGCCCCAGCAGGGCCAGAATTGCCTTGGTTGTTGCTACGTCCTCAGCACCATCTAGCACAAGGACAGACACAAAGGAGAGTTTGTTAAATGCAAGTATTTCTTCAACGTCATTCATTCAATAAATATTTACTGAGCACCAATTCTGTTCCAGGCACTGGGGATATATCAGTGAAAGAATTTGGACAAAGATCCTTGATTCTGTAGACCTTAAATAGGAGTCGAGGTGGCAGACAATAAACACAGAAACCCAATAAATGGAAATATAAGGTCAGACAGTGATGATGCTATGAAGAAAGCGACAACAGGGTAAGAATTTGGACAAAGATCCTTGATTCTGTAGACCTTAAATAGGAGTCGAGGTGGCAGACAATAAGCACAGAAACCCAATAAATGGAAATATAAGGTCAGACAGTGATGATGCTATGAAGAAAGCAGAACCCACATGCGGGGAGTTACAGTCATGAAAACGGGAGGGCCAGGGCGGCCTTCCTAAGCAGGTGGCATTTGAGTAAAGACTGAAAGAGGTGAGGAGTGAGGCATGTGGACAGCTAGACGGGGGCGGTGGTTTCCAGGAGGAGGGAACAGCAAATGCAAAGGCCCTGAGGTAGGACTGAGGTGGTCGGTATGAAGTGCAAAGATGGGTGGGCAGGGAATGGGAGATAAGGACGGGGAGGAAAAGGAGTAGGGGAAAGGGACGGCTTGTCGGCCTCCAGGAGGACTTGGCTTTTGTTCACCGTGACCGGAGTCGTGGGAGACAAGTGTGGAACAGAGGCAAGCCATGTGACACATCTGACTGGTGGTAGGAGACGAATGACAGAATACCGGGTCAGACAGAGAGAGACAGGTGGACGTGCAAGTGGGGGAAGGACTCTTCACGCAGCACGCCTCCCTCCACTGGGCACCAGTGTCACCCAGCCCGACGAGAACTAACCAGTCGGGAGCCGAGTCAGTAACTAGCAGCACAAGCAGGAAACAGAGGAAGGGCCAGAGCTGCCCGCCTCCCGGCCCTGCCCCCACGGCTGCTCACCCTCACCAGCCGGGCCCGCTTCACCAGGTCATTGAGCTTGCGCAGGGCAGCATGGCGAGGCAGGCCCTGGATGTCGCGGAAGAGGTCCTGCTCCTCCAGCTCGAAGAGGCGGCGGTTGTCGGGCACGAGGAGGGGCTGGGACCAGAAGGAGCCGATGTAGACGCGCAGGACCTCGGGCGTGCCCACCACCTTGCCCAGCGCCCACATCAGCGCGCCGTAGACTCGCATCAGCTGCTGCGTCTCCACCATGTCGGCCTTGTTGAGCACCACGCGGATCTTGTCCTCGTGGCCCCGCAGGGCGCCGATGGCCTCCGAGAACTCATCAGAGATCTCCAGCTTGTGCGCGTCGAACAGCAGGATGATGAGATCCACGCGCTCGGCGAACCAGCGCAGCACGGCCGGGAAGTCGTAGCCTGGGGGAGGGCGACAGGGACGCGGGGGTAGAAGTCAGACCCGCGCTCCACCCACCGGGTCGCATCCATCCGTTTGGACTGAAACTGTATCGTACCGATGTTCAGGCTGTTGACTCCCAAAATCTTTGTCCATGCGAAATAACCCAAGTCCCAAGTGTCTTCTCTGGTTGCCCAGCCCTCAGAATCTCCTCCCGTCGCTCCGGCCCCAGCCCCTCAAGCCATCTGGCGACAGGGAGCAATCACCCCCCTCCACTTTTTCATTCATTCATTAGACAGATATCAGCGGTGTGCACTGGTTTGGATGTATAGGTTGTTATAATACTCGTGTTTCCTGAGACCCCCCGCCCCCGTGCCTCTGTAGGTGCCCCCAGCCGCCAAGTGCCTCTATCGCCCCAGCCCCTCCCTGTGACCTGTCTGACCTTCCCACAATCCAGCAACTGGAATTCCTGCTGTCTCTAGCTATCCTCTTACCATAGCAGATGTTAAATATTTTTTATTTATTTAACAATATTTACAGTCTTACATGTGCCAGGGAATACCATGGAGAACACACAGACAAGGTTCTTACCCGCATGGAGCGCCCGTCCCAGCACTTGGCGCCTATGTTCATTCTTTCATTCCTTTCACCGTTCACTTTCTCACTCACTCATTCATTCACTCGTTCTCGTCTTTGCTTGTTCCCTCATTCATTCACCATCACACAATGCTGGGGAGAGCAGAGAGGAGTGGGTGAGACCCCTGACCTGGCAGTCAGGAAGACCTGGTTTTGAATCCCTGCTCTGCCCCCATCAGCTGTGTTAACTTAAGCAAGTAGCTTAACCTTTCTGAACTTCTGTTTCCTCTTCCATAAAATAAAAACCGTAATAAGACCTACCTCATAGGACTGTTGTGAAGATTAAAAGAATATAAATGAGCTGATATAAACATATATATAAAGAGCTTAAAACAATGCTTGGTGCTGAACTGTACACCTAAAAATGTGTGAACTTTATGGCATATAAATTATACCTCAATAAAACTGTTTAAAAAAAAAA
>NW_007737961.1:19570-26073 GCF_000696425.1 Galeopterus variegatus | reverse complement strand
GAATATAAATGAGCTGATATAAACATATATATAAAGAGCTTAAAACAATGCTTGGTGCTGAACTGTACACCTAAAAATGTGTGAACTTTATGGCATATAAATTATACCTCAATAAAACTGTTTAAAAAAAAAAAACAACAACAGTGCTGGACGCATGGTAAGTGCTCAACAAATATCAGTCACGGCGCATGCCAGACACCATTGGGGAGTCACTCAGGAGCCATTTCCTGAGCTGCCTGCTCTGTAGTCGAAGCTAAGGCAGCCCGAGCCCTGTCCTTATAGGCTTACAGCCCACTGGTGACACAGACCTGTCCACAAAGTGGTCAGGCTTGGATGGCAGAACACAGGGGGCTCACTGGGGGGGTCAGGGAGGGCTTCCCAGAGGAGAGAACACAGAGAGAGGACCTGGAGATGGCAGAACAGGGAGCCATCACTGATTTACCCGACTTCGTGCTCTCTCAGATAGAACCAACTCACTGAATCTTCAGGAGGAGAGAACACAGAGAGAGGACCTGGAGATGGCAGAACAGGGAGCCATCACTGATTTACCTGACTTCATGCTCTCTCAGATAGAACCAACTCACTGAATCTTCAGAACGACCCCAGGAGGCTGGCACTTTTATGACCCTATTTTCTGGAAGACAAACTGAGGCACAGAGAAGTTAAGGGACTACTCAAGACACACAGGCAGGAGGTGTGACACAGTAGAAGTCCCATGGACCTCCAAATGCCCCTGGGAAGCTGGCATTGTGTGCCTGTGTATGAGAGACTCCAGGCATATATGTGTATCTGGGCTGTGCTGTGGTTGTACCCATGTGTGACTTTTTGTGTCATGTAGAACTGTATAAGACTTGCAGGGCTGCTGGGGACTGGATGGGGGTAGGGGTGGGGGGCAGTTTGGGAGGGAGGAAGGGACAGGTCACCAGAGGGACAGCAGCTGGGGCCCCCTCCCTCCCTAATCCCTACACAACCACACACATTGGCCTGGATTTGGAAAGTGTGTCTCATGGGGCAGGGAGGGGAGAAGGAAGGGAGGTTGAGTCAGCGTGGGAATGGGAGACGTGGCAGAGAGGAACCCAGAGCGCACGACGGCATTCATCCAATGAAAATAGTCATCATTAGCACTTCCATAGCACCTACTGCATGCCACACACTGTTCTACACACGTTCCACATTTCAACCAATGTAACCCTTAGGACAACCTATGAGGCTGACAGTATTATTATTCCCATTTTATAGATGAGAAAACTGAGGCACGGAGAAGTTAAATGGCTTGCCCAAGGCCCCACAGTTTAAAAGCAGCAGAGCCCAGATTTGGGCCCCACCAGAGGACTCCGTTACACTACAATCACACACAAGCTTGTTCACAGATACTACACACAGAGGAAGCCACACAGCCCCACCACACACACAGATACATACACTCACGTCCAGTAGCACACACCTGGATGTAATCGCAGCCACGCATTGCACGGTGCAGGCTCTCAGACACAGCCTTGCGCACAGTCTGGGACCTGTGCAGATATTCATGATCACATAACCGCAAAGGCACTGTGAGACCCACACACAGCCACAGACACAGACATTAGCGCACACACACAAGCACAGAGACACACACTTGCACACCCACCGTCGTACAGAGACACCGTCGTATACATATGACCCCCACACCCTCCCAGATCCAAAGGCACCAGCACAGACACAAGCGCGCTGTTACATAACAGATGCTCCTGCACCCACAAACTCTCACGTGTACACACTTGCACACACTGTACACCAAGATACAATCACTTGCTGTCACATACAGCCCAACAAAATCCCCTCAATCCTGGACAGTTCTACATGGCAACAAAAAGTCACACATGGGCACAACCACAGCATAGTCCAGACACACACATACGCCTGGCGTCTCTCATACACAGGCACAGAATGTCAGACTCACACCCACAATTATACACCTTCTCAGACACACACGAAATTAACCACACAGTTAAATAAAAGAGGTCCTTCCACACACACACATTCATGCACACATTTCACAAGACAATTGTATTCAGAGACACAATCAGTCGCACACAATCCCACAAAGTCCCCCATAGTCCTCAGAGTTGCACAAAGTCACATCCACCCATAATTACAGGCACAAGCAGACTCCCAGACACACACACACACACAGGGTCTCACACGCACAGGCACACACACAATTCCTCCAAGTCACACAACCTGAGTCATGACCAAAATTCTACATGTCCGCTGACACGCACACAGTCACACACAAACACTTAGAACCACCCACACCGAATCATACCCTCACAATGGCACACTTTCCCAGGGTAGACCCAAAGTCATACACTCACACACACAAACCCACACCGACAGACTCTCTTCTTCCTCTACCAAGGCCAGGGCAGGAGACCCCATTCTCTACTCTCCACACCCACCAGCCAGCACGCTGCCCTGCTGTGGAGACCCGGCTCCCTCCCGATTTCCCAGCCCCAGCCCCTGGGGTGGGACCCCGGGAATCCCTCCCCCCTCGGGCTGGCAGCGCGCCCTCAGATCGCTTCAGCAGCTGCGTCCCGCCTCTCTCCCACTGGACAGCAGCCAGGGACACGGGAGCCCTCGCGGCCCCGCTCCGCCCTGCGGCCCAGCCTCCTCACCAGTGCGGCCCGGTCCCCTCTGCCCCACACTGCAGCCTCCTTTGCCCCAGTTCCTGGACTCCGAGGCCATAGGGGACAGGGGACAGAGAAGCTGGGTGGGGGCAGGGGTGCAGATGCTGGGCCGGCTGGACAGGGGTGGGTGGGGGCCACTTCCCTGGAGGCCCCGCTGGAATTCACCCCCTGCCGCTCCCCCTGCACAGCTGTTTATAAATTCCAGGCCCGGCCTTGGCCCCCGCCCAGGTTCCCCCTCCCAGCCCGTTTTCAGCCCCATCTGTGGCCCAGACAAGGAGCCCAGAGCTCGCGCAGGCCTCCATGCCAGGGCTCTGCCTCGTCTCTGGGTCTCCTGACCCGCCCAGACGTGCTGCTCCAGCCTGCTCACACGTGTTCACCCACACGCCTCCCCACCCCTCAACGTGTGCCAGCATGGAGGAAACATGGTCTTACACTGGCTCCCTTCTGTTGCCCAGCCAGCTTAGGTCCAGCCGACACAGGCCCAAGTCCCGTCAGAGACCCCGGGCCCCTCTCTCAGACCCAGGAGACCAGGCCCCAGCCCCTCCTCCCTCAGGCCCGGGAGCCCCAGCCTCACTCACCACGGCTCACTCTCTGTTTGGCCCCCGACAGGATACCTGGGGTGTCAATGATACTAATGCTCTCCAGGACCTGATTGGGGAGCTGGGCACACATGAACCTAGGGGCAGAGGGAAGGTCAGGGTCAATGCACAGAAGGGCAGAAGGAGAGGAAATATAAGAAGGGAACTCAGGGCTGGCCGATTAGCTCGATTGGGTAGAGTGCAGTGTTATAACGCCAAGGTCAAGGGTTCAGATACCCTTACAGGCCAGCAGCCATGAAAAAAAAAAAAGGAATCAAGAACAGAGGAGGGGAGGAGGGAAGGGAAAACTCTGGAAAGAGAAAGGGGAGATCAGAGGAGAGAATTATATTTACAAAAAATAAAAGCTACTGCTCGCTGAGCACTTATGTTGTGTCAGTCCTCACAACGACCCTAGGTGGTGGGGACTACCACTCTCCCCACTTTCCAGATGAAGATCAGAGAGGCACAGAGAGGTTAAGTCACTTGCCCAAGGCTATCCAGCTAGCAGCACAGCCAGGATTTGAACCCAGGCAGGATGGCTTCACTAGCTTAACTGCTCCCCTAGAGAAGGGAGGTCAGCAGAGGCAGGGACGGGAAGAATTGGGTAGACAGAAGGGAATTGGGGCTAACGAGGAGAGAAACACAGTTGTGGATAGGACAGAGATGAGACCCAGTGACAGGAAGATGCACCCCTGGCTTGTGGCTGCCACACCTGTTGAGGAAGGTGTTCCCGAAGGGGTTGAGTTTGCGGAAAGGCTTGTCTGGGTCGACGACGAGGGCATTGCCAGGCACAGTGCCCTCAGTATCACCATGCATGACGGCCACGAAGCAGTCGGTGGTGGGCTCAGGCCCCACACGGGAGCCAGGCACCTCCTGCTCCAGCAGGTACTGGATGAAGCTGGTCTTGCCTGTGCTGTACTGGCCGGCCACCAGCACCATTGGCTTGCCATCAAAGTCAGCATCCTCCAGGGCTGGCGAGTGGAAGGCCCCAAAGCGGTAGTGCTCCTCAAGGGGCAGCAGCTTCGTGCGGTACAGCTCCTTGAGGGCCGAAGTCACCGTGCGGATGGCCTCAGGCTGTTGGCCCCGGGCCCCACCCCGCTTCAGCCAGCTGAACATGGTGGCTGCGCGTTGCCCACTGGGCTAACCGAGAGAGAGGCACAGGTGGAGAGCTGCCTGTGGGAGGAGGACAGGGTACAGGTGAGGCAACGGGTGGAGGGAGCACCGATGGTGGACTGCTTGGTAGAGGAGGAATGGAGACTGCAGGTAGAATGTCTGGGTGGTGGAGTGGGTGGAAAAGGAGAAGCAGAGAGCACTGGTGGCAGGTGGCAGGAGGAAGAGGGGGATTACAGTGAACTGGCTAGAGGAAGAGGACGAGGTTAACAGTGATATGGTTGAAGCAGGGAACTGATGGTGGAAGACCAAGGTTTGGACAAAGGGAAGGATGCAGAAGCTGCCTGGAAGAAACGTACGCCTGAATCCCTTCACTCTTTTCTTCCTCCCTTCTCCCTTCCATCATCTGACACATTTTCACTGAAATCACATGCTCCACGCTTCAGGAGCTATGGACCCAGACATTTGCCAGAAACCAGCTCCTACCCAGCCAGAGCCCCTAGTGAGGTCCTGGGTGCCAAACAGTTAATGATGTGTGGCAAATGCCAGGCATCCAGGGGGGGACATGATGAACTGACCACAGGATCCGCCAAGCTCAGGCCAGGGCTGACTTTTGAGCTGCTCCATGAAGGGCAGGCAATACAAGGGTATTTAGGCAGAGAGGATGGTGTGTTCAAAGGCCCAGGGGTGTGAGAGATCCTTAGGTGATGGGAGCTGTGAAAGGTCTGGGTTGGATGGCTGGACATGGGGGCACAAGGAGGAGAGATTAGGAACAAGGCAGAGGAGGTTGCCCAGGTGCACCCAGGTCAGGAGGAGCATCGTGCATGAACAAAACTAACAACTCAACATCTACGATCAGTGCATGCCAGACACTCACAAACGTCCTAACTCATTTAATCATCATAACTCTGTAAGGTAGGTCTGTTATTACCCCCACTTTTCTGACGAGGAAATAGAGGCTCAGGAATATAGCAATAGATTGCCCAAGATCACTTAGCTAGAAGTGTTCAGGCTGGGACTCCAGCCCAGGCAACCCGACCTCAGAGACTGTGCTCCTAACACGGGTCTAAGGAACTGAGTTAGGGGGAGAAACAATTACCAACCCAGCAGCAGTGAGCACCCCAGCACCCAGACTGTGATCTCTACATTCCGTCACTTATTCTTTTACTCACTGTAGGATTTGTAGTGATGTCCCCTCTTTCATCCCCAGTAACAGTAACATGTGTCTTTTCTTTTTTTTTAAATCCTGATGAGTTAAGTAAAGGCTTATAATTTTACTCATCTTTTCAAAGAACCAGCTTTTGGTCAGATCAGAGTCCCTAAATACCAGTCCCCACTAAAAGAACCCAAGGCTCCTTGGAGAAACGGCTGATGCCCGGGCTTGAGCAGGTCAAGAACAAGGGAGCCTGGATCACATAGTGGATGCCACAGGCCCAGCCTGGAGGGGCTCCCACTGGCGAAAGGCGGGACAATTTGAGCGTCAAAATAACTGCCAAATATGTTAACATCCATAAAATCGTAATGATACTTTAAGGGGGTGGGGGCTGACACTTCACAGAGGAGGAGTGGCAGGAGAGGTAGCGAGAGGCGGTGGCAGGAGCCTGGACTCTGAGCCCGCGAGCGGGCCTGTGAGGTGTCCCGTGCAGGGCGGGGTCTGGGGGACATCCTGGGGAAGATGTTTGGGGGCGGCTGAAGGGGTGATAGAATTGGTGAGGTAGGAGAGGGGCTCTTGGGTGGCAGGAGGGACCAAGTAGGACAGAGATGGATGAGGACGTGGAGGGAGCCTCCAAGGAGCGGATCTCCTCTAGCTGGGAGGATGGAGAGGAGGAGAGCCTGGGAGGGGCTGGAAGAAGCGCGGGGGACACTGTCACAAACCGAGAGACTGGTGGGGACTGGGAGGGACTCGGGACCCCTAGGGAGGCCGCTACAGACTGGGGTGTGGGGGTGGACTGGGGTTCTCGGCGAGCCGGGGAATCTTCGGGAGTCGGGGCAGGCTGTGCGGACGGGGGTCGCGAGGCGACAGCGGCGGTCCGGGCAGTACTCACCGACGGGGCGCGCTGGCGGCGGGCTGGGCGGGGGTCCCGCGGGGGTCCGAGGCGCCCGCAGAGCGGCCTGGGCTCGAGGTCGGGTCCGGAGCCGTCTGAGC
>NW_007737961.1:12347-19371 GCF_000696425.1 Galeopterus variegatus | reverse complement strand
GGGCGAGGCGCCACCCCCTCCCCAAACTCGCGCCCGGCCTCTGGCGCCCCCTCGTGGCAGGAGCGGGGGGCGCCTCGGCGGGGCGGGGGCAGCGCGCGGGCTTCGAGTCTGCGGATCGAGTCCCGCCTCCACCTCGGGCTGGAGCCGCTCCCCGGTCCCTGTCTCCCTTCTTAACACGGGAGTAATAATAGCAGCAGCCGTAGCCGCAGCCGCCGCAGCCATAATCATAGTTTTGAAAGGCTGGCGGCTGGCACAGTTGGCTAAGAGCGGGTTTGTAACGCCACGGTCAGGGCTCGGATGCCCGGACCCGCCAATCGCCAAATTAAAAACAAGAGAGGGAGGGAGAGAATAATAATAATTTTAAAGCTTAAGTGAGTTTATGAAAATCCTCTGCTCGCGACCCTCCCTGGCTCCCCTCTCGCCCAGAGTAAAAGCCAGAAAACCCCCGCACGGCCCGCAAGGCCCAGCACGGTGTGCCCAGGGCCCCGCCTCTCCCTCCCTGACTCGGTCCCAGCCACGCGGCCCGGGCCCCGCTGCGCCCTCTGCCGGAGGCGCTCTCCCACCCCCTCGCATGGCTCTCGGGTCTCTGCTCCAGTGTCACCTCCTCAGAGAGGCCCGCCCCGACCTCCCCGTCTGCCTCTCGCTGCAGCTGTTTTCCTCTGCAGCCCTCACAGCCACTCTGCACGTTCCACATTTCTCTGCTGAAGTGACTGTCTCCGCCGGGGGAACGCGAGCCCCGTGGGGAAGGGGTCCCCTGCTGTGCCCTCAGCACCGAGCCCGCGCCTGACTGACCACAGGGGCTCAGTAAATATTTGTTGAACGCACCCCTGTCGTTGACCGTGCACTTCACATGTGCAGACGCCGCTTTAACTCGCTTCCCCACCCCAACCCCGGCCAACCCCGCTGCACCGCTGTGGGGACCCCAACCCTGGACCCTGGGATTGCAAGGCTGTGCTCTAAACACCCGAGCTGACTCGCCGGCCTCAGCTGTAAGCTCTTTACGTGTATTTCCTCATTGAATCCTCATAATGTCCCAGAAGAGACAACGGAACCCAGAGAAAGGAATTCAGAAAACCCAGAGACCACACTTCCATTCAGGCCACTTGGGGTTCTGTTCCTAGCCTGGGTTCCATTGCCAGCCAGGGAACCAGTAAGTAATCCCTTGAAGATGTAAATCCCTTTGGAATGTTAACATGCAGAAAACTAGCAAAACAGCCCTTTGAGCAGAGGCTGGATTTAAAACAGAGTTAAAGTTCTTCAGATGATCAAGTTTGATACTCCCCCCAAAAAGAAAAGAAAACCCAGAGAGATGTTCAGGGCTTAGCACCTGGCCCCATAGTAGGTGCTTATTATCCAGATCCAGAGCTGCTGGGTTTTTCTTCAGGTCCCTGTGCCTCCAGGACTCAGAGCACACAAGGCCTCAGGTCAAATCCTGGCCTTGCTACTTGCTTGCTAGAGAACCCCAGGGAAGTGACTTTGCCTCTCTGTGCCTATGTTTCCCCATCTGTAAAATGGGCCGTTACTGTTTTTCACAAGACCTTTGCTTGAGTGGTACCTCCTCGGTGAGGCCTACCTTGACACCCCCATCCAACCCCTTGACACTCCTGTCCCCACTTTATTTTCCATTTTAGCACTTGTCACCATTGACTGTCTATATAAGTTACCTATTTTTAATCTCCCCCCGCTAGAATGTCAGCTCCCAAGGACAGGTATTTTGTCTGATTTGTTTACTGTTGTCACCCCACTGCCTAGAACAGTGCCTGCCACACATCAAATAAATATTTTTTTTTCCTTTTTGTCTTTTTTACTGACCTGTAACGGGATCGCAACCCTCGGTGTCACGCCCGTACCGGGGACCAGCAACGCGATCGCAACCCTCGGTGATGCGCCCGCACCGCGCTCAGCCAGTGAGCAGGAACCGGTCTCCACATGGGATCCGAACCCTCGGCGGGAGCGCCGCCACACACCCAAGCAGCGCACTCTCCAGTGCCCACATGGGATCCAAACCCTCGGCGGGAGCGCCGCCGTGCACCCAAGCGGCGCACTCTCCAGTGTGCCACCTGGCCGGCCCACAAATAAATATTTTTAATAAAAATATTTAAATTTATAAATAAAATATTCAATATTAAATTTAATATTTTAATAGTATTTAATTGGTTGAATGCAATAATGTACATAATTGGGGTGATGAAAATGTTCTAAAATTGATTGTCGTGATGGTTGCACATCTCTGTGATTTCACTAAAAGCCATTTTAAATGGGTGAATTGTGTGGCTTGTAAATTACATCTCAATAAGGCTGATATATACAGCTGACCCTTGAACAACTCAGGGGGCCAGGGACACCGACCTTCCACGCAGTCAAAAACCCATGTAAAAAAGCCCTTGTCAACACTACCCTGCCTCGTTCAATACAGTTTGAGCCCCGCATCACTGGGGTTTCTGCTTCATCTCCCAGTCTCTCTGCTCACTGATCAGGGAGTCTCATATCTGTCCCAGGTTGTTGTCCAACTCCCCTGATGCCCTTGCAGTGTCTAGGGTCCCCTCCCCAAGACACAATCTAATTTTTTTTTCTAGCTCCCTCCTTCCCCATCTGTCAAAACTGAACGGAAAAAATCTGACACATGCTGCAACGTGGCTGATCAGGGAGTCTCATATCTGTCCCAGGTTGTTGTCCAACTCCCCTGATGCCCTTGCAGTCTCTAGGGTCCCCTCCCCAAGACACAATCTAATTTTTTTTCTAGCTCCCTCCTTCCCCATCTGTCAAAACTGAACGGAAAAAATCTGACACATGCTGCAATGTGTATGGACCTTGAAGACATTATACCAAGTGAAATAAGCCCTTCACAAAAGGACAAATACTGTACAATGCCACTCATATGGTGGTACCTAGAGTAGTCAAATTCACAGAGACAGAAAGTAGAACGGTGTTGTACTGGCCAGCACCTCCTCTCCCTGGAAAAAAAGGAAGTAGAACGGTTGTTCTCAGGGGCTGAGGAGTTAGTGTTTAATGAGTACAGATTCAGTTTGGAATACTGAGAAAGTTCTGGATAAGGATGATGGTGGTGATTGCACAACAGTGTCAAGGTACTCAATACCACTGAACTGTACACTTAAAAATAGTTAAAATGATAACTTTTACACTATGTATATTTTATTACAATTTTTAAAAGATAAATTTTTAAAACCAGATGAGAAGGCAGCCAGTGTCAGTGTGTCTGATAGATGAAGTTTGGATCTGTCAGTCCTGGGTTTGAATTCTGCTCTGTGCCCAGATGATTTGAGTCAAGAGGTTACTATTTGGGGTCTTCCGCGTTTCCAGATTGCTCAGGGGCGCACTCACCCCACCCCACCCCCGCCCCCACCCACACTGAGCTGCCGCTAAGATCTGGGAGCAGGCGTACGGCAGCTTGGTCTTGAGGGCCAGCTCTGGAGGAGCTGAGCTCAGTTTCGGTCCCTTTCTCAGGGGCTGGGAAAGGAGAGGCCGTCTCTGGCTCCTCCGTGGTCCTCTTAGAAAGGCCTCGCTCTTGGTGCCCAGCCACCAGGAAGCAGGAGATACAGAGGCCAGACCCCAGCCTGCCACTTACTGCATCTTTCCAGCCTCAGTGTCCTCACCTGCAAGATGAGGCTATCAATCCCCACAGGGGCTGCTGTGAGGACCAAATAAGATAACCCACGTGGTCGCGTTCAATAAACGTTAGTTGTGGCTGTTCCTCTGCTCGGGCTGCACGCGGTCAACCTTCCAGAACTGAGGGCCAGAACCTGTGGAAATCATGGGCACACCTTTGAGCGTGGCCACAGGGATCTTTCAGAGACTTCCTGGAGTTTTCTGATCCTAGGATGTTAGGAACTGCCCGGCTACAGTGCTTTATCACGCACGCGCAGTAAGTAGGTCGGGAGCTAGGAAGAGGGATGGTCCATCCCCTGAGCCCCCATAGATCAGCTTCCCACCCACGAACATCCCCAGGGGCCTGCAGAGAAAGAGGGCGCATTACCCTGGTCCAGCTGCCATCACTACCCACCTGCACTAGCGCAGTCGCCTCCTCGCTGAGCCACGTTTCGCCCGAGTCCCCTTGTCTGTTCCCACACGGCCGCCAGAGGGCGCCAGTAAGCGTCGTCAGCTCACGGCCGTCAGAACCTTCCTGTAGATCCCACCTCATTCAGAGTGAAAGCAAAGTCACCCCCATGAAGCACAATGTCCTACGCGATTAGGCTCTGTTTGTTCCCTTTCTGCCCTCACCTCCCGTCCTCTCCCTTGCTCACTGGGCTCCAGCCACACTGGCCTCCTCACTGTTCCTCGACAAAACACTCCAGGCAAACTCCTGCCTCGGGGCCTTTGCACTGGCTGCTTTTCCTCTGCCTCAGATGCTCTCCCCCCAGAGATCCCCGTTGCTCCCTCCCTCGTTTCATGCATAACTCTGCTCAAATGTCATCTCCTTAAGGGACTTACCTGATCCTGACGGTCTTAATGTGCAGTCGGTCAGGTTGTTCACTGCACAAGGCACTCACTGAATGGGTGAGAGGGGGCAGGCATGCAGCTCACACTCTGCTCTCCAAATTCCAGGTCCAGGAGAAAGGGTGCCATTTTCTAGTTCACACAAAGGCATCCTAGGGACTAGCAGCTGTCTGGTCCACCCCTTACCCTGCGTTGAGGGTTGGGTTGTGTCCTCCCAAAACATATGCTGATGCCCTGACTTCTAGTAGTACCTGTGAATGTGTTCTTATTTGGAAATAGCCTTTGTAGATGTAATGAAGTTAAGACCACGTCATACTGGAGTAGAAGAGGCTATAACCCAACATGCCTGGTGGTTCTTATAAGAGAACAGAAATGCCAGAGATTGCAGTGAGGCAGACACAAGCCAAGGAGTGCCTGGGGCTACCAGAGACTGACAGAGGGAGGGGAAGCATCCTCCCTTCTAGCCTCTGGAGGGAGTGTGGCCCTGCCTACATCTTGTTTTCAGATTTCAAGCCTCTAGGACTGAGAGAATGTCTGTTGTTTTAAGCCACCCAGTTTGTGGTACTTTTTTACAGCAGCCCTTGGAAACTAATACAAAACTAATACACCCTTCTTGATTTTTCTTCATAGCACCCTCTGACACTGTACACACATCCACAGTCAATTGTCACTTGCGGATGGCATACTTGCGAATTCATCTTTCCACTAAAACCCCTTTGTAAGACATGCACACATGCACAGGGCAGCAAAGTAACAAGTCACCCAACACATTTCCAGCTGAAGTCGAACAAGGTGACACTCTGCCTTCTTGTTTCAGTGTTCATATTGTAAACAAGTGTCCTTTTCTCAGTCTATTTAGTGCCATGCTTTTCAAGGGTTTTTTTTTTTTTTTTTTTTTTTTTGGTGGCTGGCCAGTATGAGATCCGAACCCTTGACCTTGGTGTCATAACACCACACTCTACCAACTGAACGTTTTTCCCATTTTTGTGCTTTTTGTTGGCAATTCACTGTTAAAACAAACCTGAGCATAGAGGTGAAGTGCTGTCTAGTGTTCCTAAGCACATGAAGGCTGCGATGTGCCTTATGGAGAAAATATAAAATATGTATGTGAGATAAGCTTTGTTCAGGTAGGAGTTATAGGGCTGCTGGCTGGGCTCCATGCTGATGGGTCGATGACATATATTAAATAAGGTGTCTTCAAGCCATAACACACATAAAACAAGGTTATATATTGATCAGTTGATGCCAATATTGTGAACCTAACCCTGTATTTCCCCCAGGAGCAATGGTTCAGTATGCACTAACTCACGAAGTGTTCGCGAAGTCCCCAGAACCTTACTGGGAATAACAAAAGCTGATCGTACTTGGTTTGGCTGTTTACTGTCCCTCTCCCCCATTGACAAGCTGGCCTGCCAGCATGGCAGGGACTCTCGTCTGCCTCGCTGTTTTGTTCATACTGTGCCCCTGTACCTGGCACTCAGGAGATGCTCAACAAATACATGTGGAATAAGCCCTCACAGGCTTAGCCTCAACCCGACTCCAAACACCCCCACCCAAAACACCCAAAAACAATGGGACTGAAGGGGCATGAGCAGTTTTAAAAAAAGGTTCAGTTTTTAATTTACAAGAGTTCTAAATGTACAGAATTCTCCCTTAAAAAAATCGTTATACACAATAAATACAGTACAAAAAAATTTATCTTACAGTACTAGTTTTGTCTCCAAAATTCCACAATCTGGTGCGAGCGGCTGGAGGCAGGAAGAACAGAGGGAGGACTGGCTGGGGAGGGAGGACTAGGTGGGGAAGACCCCGGTTCCTTGTTTTGCTCTGATGGAAGTGTTTGAATCTCTCTCTCTCACTCGCGCGCGCGCACACACACACACACACACACACGCACAGGGAGCACAGGTTGTGACAGGGCTGGACATGCACACACGGACCTACCCGGCGCCTGCGGGCACAGCACCCCTGGGCGCTGGCCCCCCCCACCCCTTCTCTGGTTTGGTTTTACAGCCTGTGGGAGCACTAGAGAGAGGCCGCGCGTGTCTGGAAGGAGCTCCCAGCTGCGAGAGCCCTCCATGCACGGTCTGTGAACCACAGACAAGACCGCAGCCGGGTACGAGCCGGTGCACCCATCTCTGGCAAACACACGCACGTGTCCCCGGACAGAGGGGCAGGGTGTGGCAGGAAGTGGGATAAACGGGAATTGACACACCAGGATTGCCCCTCCTTTGGTAGGGGACATTTTACATTTCAGTCCCTCCCCTAAATCCACGCCACCACCCCCACCCCCAACACCCAGCTGAAGCAGGAATTGGGGGAGAGGCCTTTGAGACTCAAATAACTTAGGCAAGAAAAACTGTCAAGGGATCCCTAACTTGTGTCCCCCAGGAGGCTGAGGTCGGACGCACACCTGCCCCTGGCGTCCGTGGAGCTAAGGACAGGGAAGAGCAGCCCGGTGTTATCTGTTCAACGTCCTGGCGCCGAGGCCACCGTTGTGACTGGAGGGTGGGTAGGCCTCGGGCCTGTGCAGGGGTGACGGCGAGGCCGGGGTGCCGGCCGCGGGGGC
>NW_007737961.1:0-11480 GCF_000696425.1 Galeopterus variegatus | reverse complement strand
CCTGCCCCGCCGTGCCGGATCACGAGCTTGGTGGGCAGGTGCGGAGGGGGCTGGGCCGAGGCCCCGGGCCCTGAGGATGGCGGTGGGCCATGGCCAGCGAGCCGGTGGCCTTCAGAGGAGGCTGCGACTGGGAGGCCGAGAGACCGGGAGGAGGACACATACTCATCTACAGAACGAGGGACACAGACGACGCACAGGGGTGAGGAACGGCCTGAGTCTCCAGGGAGCAGAACCGGGAGGGGCAGGTGGCCCTGAGTGCGCACAATCTGCTAGGGACAAGGCTGAGCCCTTATCCATCAGGTCCTCCGTGCACGGTCCTGCCTCAGCAACCTTCAGACTCCCCTAACTCTGAAACCACACTGTCCAACACGGTGGCCATCACCACATGGGGCCGTTTAGACTTAAATGAATTAAAAGAACGGAAAACGAAAAGTTCAGTTCCCTAGTCACACTTGGCACATTTCAAATGCTCAACGGCCACATTGGCTGTTGGTTCCCGGAAAGTTGTACTGGACAGCACTGATCCAAAAAAAAAAAATCTAAAAAAACCAAAATGGGGGTAGGAGGTATGTCATTTGACGGCAAAATCTAGTCTGAAATGACATGAGGTTATTTATGGTTTTGACTTATCCCATTTAGTCCAGATACCCATCTGTCTGACGGCAGAAATATTTATGTATCTGACCACAGAGAGCTTCCCCAGAGCCCACTGGGGGTGAACTGAAAGACACTATCTAGTTACTTCAACATCACCTTTCTAAAAGCAAAAGAATGTCCAGAATATATTAGGCCCAAGGGTTTCAGATAAGGGACCATACGCTGGTGGCACAACCCCTGCTTTACAGATGAGAAAGTGGAGGTACAGAGAGGTTAAGGTGCTCACCCAAAGTCACACCCAGTAAGTGGCAGAGCTGGGATTTGAACCAGAGGTTCTGACTCTGGAATCCTACCCCCAACCTCCAAGGGGTCCTACTTCTCCCACCCTGAGACTTAAGAACGGCCCCACCCCTCCTTCACCATGGCCACCCCCTCGCACCAATTTCTCCTTCAAGTACCAATAACTACTTTTTAAAAATTAAGCTCCAGGGCTCAAGGATAAAGCAGAATGAAGGCACTGGTCTGGGGGCAGAAAGCAGGGACAACTTTTTTCTTGAGGGAAGCACTGGAGTTGGTTGGAATTGAATGTGGGCAAGGGCTAATGGGGTATTTGGAGAAAAACTGGTGGTTGGTATTTGACTGCACCCTATCCTGCAGATTGGAGACTAGGATGAGGGCCCCAGTCCTGGCTCTGCTCTCCTGCTTTTGTATCCTCCAACGAGTGGCAGAATATTTCCTCCATCCCAGGATCTTCACCAGGGGGTGAAAGGGACACACAGCAACGAAGGAAGATGCAAGCAGCACTCTCTAGTTTCAGAGGTTGGAGGTCAGGAGACCCAGCCATAGCAGGAAGGTGGGGCTCGGGCACCACCTAGCGGTGGAGTAAGGTAAGGCTACGCACCAGAATGGGGGGTTGGGGGGGCCATAAATATAATTCTGCTGCCTGGTGCAGTAGGGGATGCCTCTTCCTCCCCTCTCCTCTTACCAGGCTTCTCCTTGGCCAGCTGTTTATCCAAGGCAAGAGTGGTCTTCTCCTCCTGAATGAACATTCGGTCGATCATTACCATCTCCGCTGAGGGGCTCACCCTCTGGGGGCGGTGGGGGTCAGGGAGAGAAAAAGTGGGCAGGTGAAGAAGCAAGGATCAGGAAGGAGAGGAGAGCGAGATCGACCCAGGCGGACATAAGCAGATTCCAAATTGCCCTTGTGATCTCATCACCTGCCTCCCTCCCAACCTCCTTCTGGAGGCTAGATGGGAAAGGGCAGTCCCAGTGGGAGGAACCCAGTAGGGAGGAAGGAGACTTTGACCCTACCCGGGACTCCTCCAGGAGCAAGAGACGATATTTATTGAGCATGGCCTGGGTGCGTTTCAGCAGCTGCGTGGAGACGGTCTCAAATTCCTCGTCCACTGCAAGAAGAGAAGAGATGCAGGGGCAGAGATGTTAGGGACATGCAGACCTGCAGAGGCACAGGGGGCTGGGCACACCCTGGCACAGTGCTCCCACAGTGAAGCATGCATGCTTCTCTCCACCCTTTGCTGCCCCCCGGCTCCCTACGAGGGCTGATGGCTGAGCTGGGGACCCTTTGGGACACTTTAGGGAGAGTCCTGGGGAGGCCTCACCTTTGTGGTAGTCATTGGGGGAGGGGAGGGCACCCTGGTAGACATGGTAGGGCAGGAGGCGATACAGGGCATCCTCAAAGGAGGGGAAGGCTGTCTTGTAGTCAGGGTGCAGGACGGAGCCCTGATGCTTGTGCAAATGCTCCAGGAAGCTGGTGGAGAGAACCACACACAGAGCCAGGAGTGAGGGCCAGGAGAGAGACCCCATCCTGGACCCTCAGCCCCAAGGCACAAGTGAACCCAATAACAAAGGGAAAAGGAATACTTGGAAAGCATGTTAACAAGTTCTAAACACGTTGTTTTGTCTTGCTGAATCCCTAGCCATGACCAAAGGAAGCAGGTGCTATCATTACCGCCATTTTACAGGAGAGGAATGTGAGGCCCAGAGAGGTAAAGTTAATGAAGTCACTGGTCCCCAAGGCACATAAAGGAGGAAGAGACAGAACTGGGGAGTCAGAGGCCAATGCCTGGAAGTTCATCCTCCTTGCTATTCTGTCTCCTTCCACCTGGGGTCACTGTGTCTCCACCAACCTCTGGCCTAGGAGCAAACTTCAGGAGGGAGGGAGGGAGGTAGGTTGGTTGGTAAGATCCTCGTTTCACCTGTCTTCTTCTACCACAGCACACATTACAGTCGTACGTCTCTTTATTGTGTCTCCCACCGGACAAGCCCATCCCCACCCTTTGCTGAAGACCAGCAGCTCCCATGCACAATGGGGGCAGGGACTGTCTTGTTTACTGTTGTGTTCCCAGCATCTAGCACAGGCCTCTGAGCATTACGTGGGCACTGAGTGAGCACGTAATGAACACTCGTGGTGGAAGGAGGGCAGAAGAGGAGGGAGGCCAGAACGCAGCCACATTTGTCCACACGTCCAGCCACACACCCACCCAGACTCCCACACATCTGTCCACCCAAACACCTGTCCCGCATCCCCCCAGCACCCATGGTCCAGCACCCACCTACCTACCCAACAGGCATCCTTCTCTCCACCTGTTCATTATTGCCCCTCAAAACATGCGTTTGTCCATTTATCCGGTCGCCCCAACATGCACTTGCTCATCTCAAACACCCATCTGTCCATCCACCCACCTCTCCAGTGAAATTAAGCCCTGCCCTTGCCCAACTGTGGTTCAGATGCTGAGGGTACCGCCATGACCAAGACAAAAGCAGCCCTGCGGTGCCACAGTGAGTCCTCAGCTACACCAGCCTGTCATCCCCACTGTTACCACCTCACTTTCCAGAGGGGGAAACCACACAGCTAACAAGAGGGGCAGGTGGGACTGACTCAGGCCTGCTGCCCCCACTCCTGCAGGGTGGTCCCCACGCCCCACCCCCACCCCCTGGAAAGGTGTGGAGGGAAGGGTGCGTGAGAATAGGGTGCTGGGACTCACCAGGCTTCCTTGCTGGGCTGAAGCAGAGGGGGCTTCTTCAGGCTGCTCAACTTGCTGTCATACTGCAAGGACACAGGGGGGGAGGAAGGCCCGTGAGGCGTTGCCATGGGAAAGGCTTCCCTCCACCTTAACCCACTTTCTCCCTCCAGCCTGGGACAAAGATGAGGCAGCGGGCAGCATGGTACGGCTGGGGTGCCCCATCCATCAAGCTAAACCTTCGAGGGAGAGCTGGGCCAGACCACGGCTGGGAAGGTAGAGGTGAGAGTGACAAGCAAGCCCAAGCCCTCGGCACTCTCCACCCGGGTCCCCTCCGTCCCTGCCTAGGGCTGGTCTCACGGCCTTTGTCTGTCTCCTGGGATCTCATGGTTCCCTCTCCATCATCACATAGCACCACTGTCCAGTGTCTGCTCCTCTGACTTGCAGGGTCCCTCTCTCCCCACCACGGCTCCTCTCGCTTTGTGACATCTCTTCATCCTGACCCCCCTCTCATCTCCAGTGTCCCCTCTCAGTCCCTGGTGAATCTGGCCTTCCTTCTGTCACCTCCGTCTGAGTCTCTCCCAAACTCGGGTCCTGGTCCCTCCAACCCGCTGCTCTTGTCTTCCCATTTCCGACAGGTGGTCTCTGCCTCCATCTCCCCCTGGCCTCCTGCCCTCCGTTCTCAGCCCAGCCATCCCAGGACTCACCCTTACCCACCCTGTCTGTCTAGAGTCTCGTCCTGTCCCTGACTCTCCTGTCCTGAGCTTACCATCTTACAGTCTCAACCCTGTCCCTCCTCCTCCTGTCTGTCACCTGCTCCCACCCCCAGCAACCATCTCAGGCTCTCATGCTGTCACCAAGTCATCCTGATGCCTGTCCCTGTCCCACTATCTCCATGCTCCTCTCCCATCTCTGACCACATGTCTGTGGGTCTCCCCTGCCCCTTCCTGTCCCTGCCCAGCTGTTTCCGGTGTCTTAGCTGCCTCTGTCCAGGGGTCCTAGTTTCATCCTGTCCCATCCTTCTCGCCTTTTCCCTGTCCCTGCTGGCCCCGTTCCCCAGTTCTCTGACAACGTCCCAGTCCTGCCTCCCCCTGCTCTGAGGGCCTCTTACCTGCAGCCCGGAGGACTTCCCTGGCCCGGATGAAGCAGCCTTGGCCACACTCAGGGTCGGGAGGTTGCCGGCAAAGGCTTTGCTCTCAGCAGGAAGCAGAGGAGGGAGGCCTGGGGATGGGGCCAGGGTGGGGGAGACAGGGCCCAGGGTCACTGGTCTGAAGGCCCCCTCCTCAAACATAAGCCCCAATCCCGTATCCCCACCACTCTCCTCCTGGTCCTTTGGCCTTAGCAGCCACATCAGTCCTGCAGTGCCCCCTCAGATCTGGGAAGCCAGCCCTGCCTCCTCCACCTTTCCTTGGGCTGGAAGGTCTGGGAGATGCTCTGGGCTCACATACCCCAGAGCTCTGCTCGAGCCCATCCTCCCTGTCTCAGCCCCCCATCCACCCACCTCCAGGCCCCTTATCTTTCCTGCATGGGCTACCTCTCCCCTACCTGTGGTGGCCATGGGTGCCGGGGCAGGGGGATGGCTGGGGGCGGTGGGGGTCCCGGATGGGGCCTGCCCGCTGACCAGCACAGAGGCAGTGGGGCTGGCGAGGGGCCCCAGGCTGGCGGAGGTCTGCGGGGTGGCCGGGGCGCCCCCGGCCTTGTTCTGGAGAATGATTCCGGACGGCACCTGAGGAGGGGACAGGTGGTTGAGGGGTGAGGGGGCACAAGCTAGGAGTGGGGGCGGCCAGATGCACCAGGGCTGGGAATGAACAGAAAGCCATAAACATGAGGGACTCCGATCAGACTGGGGGTGGGGGGCAGGGGCTCGTGGAGAGACCGGGGAAAGCCAGCCGGTCCCTGCTCCGATTACCTGGTGAAATCTCTCGAGAAGAGCCTTCGGCTGGGGCAGCGCCGGGAAGGGGGTGGTCACCATCTGGAAGGTCCGAGGAGGCAGTGGGGGGGGCGCTGTGGGCTCGGGGACCAGGTGGAGGGTCGGCGGGGGGGTGGGGGACTTGTGGGTCCCCTGGCTGGGCGGGAACTGGAGCTGGAAGTCGGACGGCGTAGGGGCTGGCAACCTGGTGGACGTCTCAGAGGAGGAGGCCACGACGGAGGAGGTGGAGGCCGGAGGGAGGTGGGGTGCTGGGGGCAGCAACCCCTCTGGCGGCTGGGATGGAGGGCGCAGAGGGGGCTGGGGTGGGCCTGGAGCGTCCCGGATGGGGCCTGCCCGCTGACCAGCACAGAGGCAGTGGGGCTGGCGAGGGGCCCCAGGCTGGCGGAGGTCTGCGGGGTGGCCGGGGCGCCCCCGGCCTTGTTCTGGAGAATGATTCCGGACGGCACCTGAGGAGGGGACAGGTGGTTGAGGGGTGAGGGGGCACAAGCTAGGAGTGGGGGCGGCCAGATGCACCAGGGCTGGGAATGAACAGAAAGCCATAAACATGAGGGACTCCGATCAGACTGGGGGTGGGGGGCAGGGGCTCGTGGAGAGACCGGGGAAAGCCAGCCGGTCCCTGCTCCGATTACCTGGTGAAATCTCTCGAGAAGAGCCTTCGGCTGGGGCAGCGCCGGGAAGGGGGTGGTCACCATCTGGAAGGTCCGAGGAGGCAGTGGGGGGGGCGCTGTGGGCTCGGGGACCAGGTGGAGGGTCGGCGGGGGGGTGGGGGACTTGTGGGTCCCCTGGCTGGGCGGGAACTGGAGCTGGAAGTCGGACGGCGTAGGGGCTGGCAACCTGGTGGACGTCTCAGAGGAGGAGGCCACGACGGAGGAGGTGGAGGCCGGAGGGAGGTGGGGTGCTGGGGGCAGCAACCCCTCTGGCGGCTGGGATGGAGGGCGCAGAGGGGGCTGGGGTGGGCCTGGAGCAGTGGTGGCTGGGGTGCTGGCGGGTGGGGGGACACCCAGCTGGTTCTGGATGACAAAGATGCCAGGCAGAGTTGGGATAGTCCTGGGAGAGGACAGCAACCCATCGCTTCTAAAGGGAGAGAAGAAAACATGCTGGCAAATTGTAGCTTGTTTATTTACAATACGTGAAAGAATCAGAACTTGAATTACAGGACTATGTTTCAAATACACTGCTGACTAAGAAAAATGTTAGCTATAATTCTCCAAAATGTTTTTATGACGGCTCATGCTTTGTGTTTTTTCTTATAAATGTAAAACAGTATTCCAAAAATGCCTTCATTGCTACTAAATGCAATTAATGGAACCGAACATGAAGTAGGCTGGCAGCTGCAGCGGCTGTCTCCCTAAAAGAGGCACGCAATTGTTCAACCTGTGCAGGCACTGCAGCTGCCCCATTACAAATCGCCAGACAACAAAAGGTGCCTTTGCCATCATCAGTGAGGCTCATCTTAGTTTTTTTCCCAATGAGAACACTCCAATAACTACAAACAACCTCAACACTTTAACTGATGTCTCAAATCCTAAAAACCATAAAACTAACTTATTAACACATAACTCAAAAGTCTACACGAACTGAGTGGCCTCGACAGTCTGTTTTGGATTAGTAGGTGTACTTACTGTTGCCCAGGTTGGAACAAGGTCACATTTGTTAAGTACAAAAATGAGATGTTTCCAGGGTTTTTCCTTTTTCAAGTAAGCTAGTGACGGGGATGAGGAGGGGCCTGGGCCCTTCAGTGGAGCTGCTGCCGGGATCTGGTCGGGGAAGGAGGGAGAGGGGAGGGGGCAGGGTCAGAACCTTGGCTCCCATTGCTCCAAGAAACTGGGACCCTGGCCACCCCCCGCCAAAAATTCCCTTCTTAGCCCAAGCCCTGTCCTAGAGAGGACTCCACCATGGCTACTCTCACCTCCTCTCACTTCTCAACTCCCGTCACATCCCCTCCACCTACCTCCCACATCCCCCTTCATCCCACCCCTCTATCCTCCTACCTCATCCCCTCCACCTGTCCCCCGACCTGTCCCACCTCAGCCCCTTCACCTGTTCCTCCATATGTCCTCCCCACCTGATCGCCTCCACCTGTTCCCCTGCCTGTCCCCCACCTGTCTTACCTCATCCCCACACCTGTTCCCCCACCTCACCCCCTCCACCTCTGTCCCCTCACCCCATCTCCTCTACATTTCTGTGCGCTCTGATCTCATCCCCCTCTTCTGCCCCATTTGCCAGTCCCTCAACCCACCTCCCCCCGCCCAAATGAAGGCAAGCTCTGCAGGGTTGGGGGGATTGGCAGCAGCGGCGGAAGCGGCAGGAGGGGCGGCACACCAGCTGCCCAGCGCCAAGGCGGGAGGGCCTGGGAGCAGCGAGCACAGCAGCAGGGGAAGAGGGAGGGCACGGCGGCATCTCCACTGCCAGCCCCTGCCCGCCTGTCCGGCTAAGTAGAGGCAAACACCGGCATGCCTGCCCACAGCTGTGTGCTGGGGGGCCCAGGGGAGAAAGGACAAGAAGGGCAACCGAGGGGGCAGGGGCAGGCCTGAGCTCACAGCCATGGAAGGTGGGGGACTCTGGACACTGGCACCTGAGTCCCGGACCTCCTTCTAGGTGTCCAGGGGCCCTGCCTCTGTGTGCCTGTGTGGCTGTGACTGCAGACATACCCTGGGACCACATGAGCTTGCAGGTTCAGGCATGCGCGTGTGGGCGCAGATTAGACTCTGGCCAAGGCTGCGTCTGCAAGTGTACGCGACCCAGGCGCTAGTTCTACAACACCCCCATGGTGACCTCACCTAAAACACGCCTCGGCCCAGGCATCTTGCTCCTTTAAACTCTCCTCAAGAATCGTAACCACTTTGTAATCAATGAGCACCAGCTGTGTCCCCCAAACTAGGATGGCACCTTCACGTTCACTGTCACAGAATCTGCATCCCAGTAACAGCTCATGCTGACCCAGCATGGACGGCTGCCACCTGCACCAACTGATGTGATCTCTTTATGGCCCTGAGGGCAGTGATAACACTGGACCCACTTCACAAGTGAGAAACTGAGGCCAAGGAGCTAAAATGACTGGCCCAGAGTCTCCAGACAAGGAGAGGCAGAGCTGGGACTGGAGCCTAAGTTTGTGCTCATCACGCCCTGCTTCCCACCACTCAGCGACTTCTTAGCTGATTCTCAAAGCTGACTGAGGAGGACCCAGGCACAGAGGGCTCAGAGGACCTGCCCAAAGCCACCCAATGCTGCCAACCTCCAAAGCTGGGCTCCTTTGAGCTTCCAGAGTAGGCTAATTCAGACTTTAGAGTTACCCACAGCGGTGCTCCAATGTTAGGGCAGTGGTAGAATAACACATTACACGATTGCTGGGCAATCGGTTACATGTGATTATCGTGCACTAGGTAACAGTATTGTGTCAATGTCAAATCACTGAATTTTATAACTGTACAAGGGTTAAGTAAGTGTTAAGTCCTTGTTCTCAAGGGCTGAAATACTATACTAAAATATTAAGGAGTGAAAGGGGTGTAATGTCCACAACTTACTCTCAAATGATTCAGGAAAAAAACAAAAAGTATGCATATTGAGAGAACTAAGGGTAAAACAAGCATGGCAAAGGTGTGCAATGATGGGTAAATGTGGTGTGACGGCCGGCCTCCCAGATGGCTCTGGGTGATTCCCGCCTCGCGTTCAGTCCCCTCCCACACTATACCAGGGTGAGTCTCTGTGACCAACAGAAGTTGGCAGAAGTGCTAATTATGTCCCTTCTGAGATTAGGTTATAAAAAAGACTGCAGGTTCCAGTCAAGATGGTGGAACAGACAGTCCCCAGTGTCACTCTCTCCCACAAATCAACCAATTTACAACTATAAAAATGTAACAGCCAAGCTGGCGCCCCTGGAGCTCAGGGGAAGAAGAGGAGAGACCTATGGAGTTCATGAAGGTGGGAGAAGCCACGATTAGAGAAAGAAAAAACTGCTGTGAGCGTTTCGGGCCATGGACACCTTAATGCTGGAACTGCAGAGCACATGCAGCAGGAGCCAGCAGAAGCTGCAGCTGTGCCCTTCAGATGGAGTTGCTTGGAGGCGGCAGGGGAGAAGAGGGCCTTGGCAACCCCCAGGACAGCAAGATCACTAATAGGGTTCCTGTGGACCCACGCAGGAGCGAGGAGCCACAACTGAAAAAAGGGAGCCATTCAGAGGCCGGTGAGTCATTGCAAGAGACCAGCACAGGGCCCGTCCCATGGGAAGTGTTTGGAGCATGGGTGGTGGGGGAGATGGGCCCACCGGGAAAACACTGGAACACAGCAAGGACAGCCAACCCACCCCCCCAATCAGCACAGGACCACTTAGAGGAGACTGGTGAGGAATGCAGAATTGCATGTGGGGCAGTTTGATGAAAAAACTCAGGCCCAGATCAGAGTTTCTGCACAACCCAGGTGCACCAGGTCTCTGGAGAGCCAGAAGTACCTATAAGGTCAACCTTTAAACCCTGAGCTGCACAAAAAACCTTCCCTAAGGAAACAGCAGCAAAGCAGCAATTTAGCTCAATGACACAGCTCAAGTACTAGTCCACACAGGAAGTTCCCTCGTTTTAGAAGTAAGCAAAGGACAATAAATTAGTTCCAGCCCAGGCACATCACCAGTGCCTCGGGGCCCCACCTGGGGGCCTGAGGCATGGAGCAGAGGACTGGACACCCCTCCCACAACCAGGCACACCATGCCAGCACCTCAGGGCCCCACCCAGAGACCTGAGGCATGGAGAAGGGGACCGGACTCGCCTCCCACAACCAGGCACACCATGCCAGCACCTCAAGGCCTGCCTGGAGACTTGAGGCATGGAGAAGGGGTCCAGATCCCCCTCCCAC
Organism: Galeopterus variegatus; assembly: GCF_000696425.1. Classification (NCBI taxonomy): domain Eukaryota; kingdom Metazoa; phylum Chordata; class Mammalia; order Dermoptera; family Cynocephalidae; genus Galeopterus; species Galeopterus variegatus. Next base: position 1,127 of record NW_007737961.1, on the reverse strand, counting down.
AGCCAGGCACACCGTGCCAGCACCTCAGGGCCTGCCCACTGACCTGAGGCATGGAGCCAGGGACCAGACCCCCTTCCCACAACCAGGCACACCACACCAGTGCCTCAAGGCCTGCCCAGAGACCTGAGGCATTGAGAAGGTGACTGGACCTCACTCCCACATCCAGGTACACCGCCAGCATCTTGGGGCCCCACCCAGGGGCCTGGAGCATGGATCAAGGGACTGGATCCCCCCCCACAACCAGGCACACCATGCCAGCACCGCAGGGCCTGCCCGGGGACCCGAGGCATGGGGAAGGGGACCAGACACCCCCTCCCACAACCAGGCACACAGCACCAGTGCCTAGGGGCCCGCCCAGGGACCCGAGTCATGGAGAAGGGGACCAGACACACCCCACAACCAGGCACACTGCCAGCAACAAGGAGCATGCCAAAAACATCACCTCCATTTGGGTGGTCCACCAAAGCCACCACAATAACCATGGCTGCTGCAAAAGTGGCTAGATGCCACAACCACCACACAGATGGTCTGCCAACCACTGGAGTGCATTGACTCAAGGAGAGTCACCAGTAGAGATAAAGAAAAGAGGATGTCTCGGGGGGGGAAGCCCATTTCAGAGTGACAGAAGAAGCATCTGCTCTATGATAATATTGGGGGATCTGATCACACCTCTCAGCATTGGACAGATCATCTAGGCAAGAAATCAACAGAATAACCATTATTCTTTCAGAAGGAGAGAAGAAATCTAGGGTAATTAAAGGGGGAGGGGAGGGGGGAAGGAGAGGGCGATGTGGAGAGATTGGACAAGGGGCATAAAGAATAATTACGATCTGTAACAATATATATGCTAGTAATATTGATTTGATCAACACATCTCACTGTTGAACCCCAAAAATATGTACAATCAATTTTGATTCAACAAATAAAATAAATGAAATAAATAAATAAATAAACACTGCAGCTCCCATCCTGAGCACTTTCACTCTCTTTCTATTGGATCATTCACTTTGGGGGCAGCCAACTGTGGTATGTTATGAGCTGCCCTTTGGAGAGGCCCACACAGGGAATGCCAACAGCCACATAAGTGAGCTTGAAAGCTGATTCTCCAGCCTAGTCAAGCCTTCAAA
>NW_007737960.1:47738-48146 GCF_000696425.1 Galeopterus variegatus | reverse complement strand
ACCAAACATTAAAAGAGGAATTGACACCGATTCTTTACAAACTATTCCAAAAGATTGAAACTGATGCAAAACTCCCAAACTCATTCTACGAAGGAAACATCATCCTGATACCAAAACCAGGTAAAGATATAACCAAGAAAGAAAACTACAGGCCGATATCCTTGATGAATATAGATGCAAAAATCCTCAATAAAATATTAGCAAACAGAATACAACAACACATAAGTAAAATTTTTCACCATGATCGGTAGGATTCATCCCAGGGATGCAAGGGTGGTTCAACATACGCAAATCAATAAATGCAATACACCACATTAATAAAATCAAACACAAGGACCATGTGATCATCTCTATAGATGCTTAAAAGCATTTGATAAAATTCAACACTCATTCATGACAAAGACCCTC
>NW_007737960.1:40556-43124 GCF_000696425.1 Galeopterus variegatus | reverse complement strand
TCCAAAATCATACCTTTTTGTATACGTATAAAGAAAATATCTCTGTTTCATGATTAGAATTTTCAATATATTCCTGTTCACAGTGTTTGCTTTTTCTAAACCATCTCATGAAGTAGAAAATGTCTCTATTACGCTTTACATCAAAGGGGAAAAACATATAAAGAATTAATTAATTTAAAACATCTCTGCCATATGTTCCCATAAAAGCTTTATTTAGGCAGCCCNTTGTTATATATTATAATAAATACACATGAAATATTAATATACAATATATAAATAATAATATATATTTTTTAATGTATTAACATATATGATAAAAATTGCCAGGCACTGGTCTAGGCATTTTACATATATTAACTAATTTGATTCTCCCAATAACTCTGTGAGATAGATATAATTATTATCTCCATTTTAGAGATGAGGAACTCAGGCAAAGGAATATATAACAACTTGCCCAAGTTCACTCAACCAGGAAGTGGTAGAGTTAGGTTTCATGCCCAGGAATTCTGTCTTCCTAGTCCACACTCCTACTGTGCTACACTGACTGTTAAGTGCAAACTGTCCTGGCACTTCATGAGACTTTCACAAATACAACTTCCATGCAGTTGTCATCAAAGCTTTATATACCCTTACCTATGAATCTTATGCCACGGTAGTTGAAATTACTAGCTTATTATTGAGTTCTTCAACCACTGAAGACCAGCTGTCTTATCTACCACCATATGGGAGAAACAGCATCTTTGACCTTTTCTGGGTTGTAGCCTCTTGTTAGTCAAGACTCTAGTAAAGCTACAGATAGTCTTCAAACCATAATGTTCTTAAAGGTACAAAGCTCCCTCTATAGGTGGAGTAGGTAGCCTATAAGGCTGCAGTGCTCAGGGAAATGGAGAGAGAAAACAAATCTGATTGTTCTGTTTTCATATCTGTAAATAGATACAATTATTTCACAAGAAGTTGTACTTTTCAATGATATTTATTGGTATCTTATACCTCAGGGCACTATATTCCTAGGCAGGCAGGGAAAAAAAAGCCATTCACATTCCCAAATTTTCACGTTCATTTGTAGATTTTCTGAAGGTCACATTGTGGGGGAAATATTGATGGCTCTGGTGTATGATAACCTAATTTTATTTATTCATCAAATATTATGCACCGATTTTTGTGTGCAAACCAATTATTTGCACAAATAAAAACATACTAAAGTTTATCTTNAATATTGATGGCTCTGGTGTATGATAACCTAATTTTATTTATTCATCAAATATTATGCACCAATTTTGTGTGCAAACCAATTATTTGCACAAATAAAAACATACTAAAGTTTATCTTTGTCAGATTTGTAAAGCAGCTTTCTTTTAGCGTCAATATAATGACATACCTGCATCAATATTTGCTGAAGGAGATAATTATGGAAATAATGTTTACCTAATATTGAAAAAAAGGTAAAGAATTTTTATTACTGTTGAAAGTTAATTTATTATTTTCTAATTACTTATAGAATTGGAAAATGTTAGATTTATCTGGTCAATGAATGGGCTGCTCTTTTAAGAACTTTCTAAATAATACAGTATATGACCAACACATAAGAAGTGACCTAAACCTCATTTTTATTTTTCATTTAATATGAAAGTTCTCTGTTTTTCATTTAATATGAAAAGAGTTTTAAGGATCTACTACTAGCAGGAAGCAGAGCTTACAAAAAGAAAATAATGGCCTAACATTTAATATATTAAAATAATTCAGTTTTATAATTCATAGGTATATAGTCTGAATTTGTCATATTTTATTCTGATATTTTAATCTTGGTTTTGCTAGAGCTGCTTAAATGGTTGGTGAACTTTTCTTGTGTTTACAGTCAGTAGTTGTAAGTGTCCCATAATCAGTCTAATGGGGCAGCAAGATTTACAGGTGATAACATTAATCTTAGTTGTCTTTGATCTGTATATAAAAGACTGGTTCTCAAATGTGGTTCACAGGCCAGTTGTATCAACATCACTTGGGAACTTGTGAGAAGTACGAATTCTAAGCCTCCACCCCAAACCCACTACAGAATTGGAAACCCTGAGGGTATAGCCCAGCAATTCTGTGTTTTATAAAGTCCTCCAGGTGATTCCTATGTCCACCAATATTTAAGAACCACTGCTATAATCATTGTTTTTACTGAACAGGAATATTTAATGCATGTAAAATCATTAGAAAGTAGAACTTCAGTTATCCCACATTACTTAATTGAATTTTTTAACTTTTCCTGTGTGTGCCTTAAAATTCCAAAGGAAGATTTTGGGGGAACTAAATTATTCATGATTTACTTAAAATGAGTAGCAAATTTATAAACATATCATTCGACTTGAATAGCACTTTTGAAGTCAGCATCTTTATACTTAGCTTTTAGTTCCTTTACTAAAATATATTATATTATTCCTCATTGGTGGTACTTTGAAAATTATTATAATCAGGGTTTAAAATATATAAATTATAGCTTTTTGCATTAGTCCTGGTATAGAGTAATGAACATGTAGAGATATGCAGACATAATGTTACTTTACCCTTAAATTGAGATATTATGTC
>NW_007737960.1:37232-39039 GCF_000696425.1 Galeopterus variegatus | reverse complement strand
CAAATGTGAGGATGTCTCCAACTGCAAATGAATATACTGAAGTGAAAACTTAGAAAAAAATAGTGATTTCTAAGGCTAATCTGACCTCGGCTTAGGTGGTATTTCATACAGATACCAGAACCCATGTGCCTTTGCACCAATCACCATGTTAAGGCAAGTACTCCATTAAGTTCTTTGTATTTATCATTGTGCTCAATACTTTTCAGAACCCTTTGAGGTAAGTATATTATTATCCCCAATTACATGACGAGGCAAGCACAGCATTTAAGTACTTTGCCCAACGTCACAGAGCTGGAAAACAAATCAGAGCCAGGTTTCGAACAGGCAGCAGGCACCTGAGTCAACATGTATCCTGCACTCTTGGCACTCAGCTACCGACAGCTGCCATGTCTAACTCTGCAGGAGTAGAAACCAAGTGTAGAGAGTGAAGTTATCCTAACAGTAAACTCAAGTTTGCACTCTTTAAAAAGACATATACAGCATGTGCTTGTGCTAATTATAGTGGTGGGAAGTTCACACTATATTAAGTAAACCTGGATTACTGAAATATTCCTTTATATTTGGGGGGAAAAANTTTATAAAGTCCTCCAGGTGATTCCTATGTCCACCAATATTTAAGAACCACTGCTATAATCATTGTTTTTACTGAACAGGAATATTTAATGCATGTAAAATCATTAGAAAGTAGAACTTCAGTTATCCCACATTACTTAATTGAATTTTTTAACTTTTCCTGTGTGTGCCTTAAAATTCCAAAGGAAGGGCCGGCCCGGTGGCGCACTGGATAAGTGATTTTGGGGGAACTAAATTATTCATGATTTACTTAAAATGAGTAGCAAATTTATAAACATATCATTCGACTTGAATAGCACTTTTGAAGTCAGCATCTTTATACTTAGCTTTTAGTTCCTTTACTAAAATATATTATATTATTCCTCATTGGTGGTACTTTTTATAATCAGGGTTTAAAATATATAAATTAGAAAATTATTATAATCAGGGTTTAAAATATATAAATTATAGCTTTTTGCATTAGTCCTGGTATAGAGTAATGAACATGTAGAGATATGCAGACATAATGTTACTTTACCCTTAAATTGAGATATTATGTCCCCCAAATATGAGAATATATCTCTGGATCTTTTTTTATACATATGGTAAATATAACTTAGTTATAAACATATTATTCTATTTCTGAACTCTAGAGATGAGTCCTAGCTGTGTCAGATTCTTCTGGAACATGTTGAGATATAAATAAATAATGGTGCTTAATTTAATTTGACTCTTGTGCTTAATTTAATTCTACCACTTTGGGTCTTCATCATGTTACTGTGAGCTCCAGAGTTGCCTGAGGACAGCACCCTTGACACATGACGAGGGAACAGAACTGTCGCTGCTGTTAGCTTTAACAGCTTAACTACTAAGACATTATCATGAATGATTAATCATTTTAGGAACACTAGAAATGCCAGACACTCAACCATCAGCGAAAAGAATATCTGTTCTTATTTCTCCTCAAATACACACTCAAATTCAACATTCATTTTGTAAAAAGAGATCCAAACCTCTTGAAACTAATTCTGAAGTTTGAAAAAAAAAGAAAAAGTCTCCTTTCTTATATTTTACCTCCTGGTTTTTAAGGGATGCCAACCCAAGCAGTGATAGCACCATTGGTGCCTTTGTGCCCTAACTTGTGTGAAGGACATGGAGCAAGCCCTGGGATTGCCCTGGCATGACCCTTCCCTCTACAGGAGCTCCAGAGTCACATCACTCCCCTGAGAGAAGTGACCACGGGCCTTTAAAATGT
>NW_007737960.1:31459-35926 GCF_000696425.1 Galeopterus variegatus | reverse complement strand
AAAAATGCAGCCAGATACCAGAAATCTCCAATTGGTGGCATTTATTTAAGCAAAATAGATGTAAATTCTACTCTGGTATCTGATTGTTTAGTAAGTCAGTATGAATGACACTTTCAGAGGATAAAGAAAGTTAAATCTTTCAAAATACAAGGATCAAGATCAGACATCCATGCGTGGATTAGAGTTAATTCCTAAGTCTTAAACAGGGAAATAAATAATACATTTAAAGCATACTGTCTCTGTACTGCCTCCAAAATCATACCTTTTTGTATACGTATAAAGAAAATATCTCTGTTTCATGATTAGAATTATCAATATATTCCTGTTCACAGTGTTTGCTTTTTCTAAACCATCTCATGAAGTAGAAAATGTCTCTATTACGCTTTACATCAAAGGGGAAAAAACATATAAAAAATTAATTAATTTAAAACATCTCTGCCATATGTTCCCATAAAAGCTTTATTTAGGCAGCCCTTGTTTACTCAATTTCTTAGATCTGGAGAAAGAGAGGCAAGCACGTTTACCTGAGCTCTGCCTTGTCAATTGGCACCACATTACAGTTTCATTTGAAAATGGGCCTTTTTGTTCTCACCTTATGCCAACGATGAAGCCCAGGAGAGAACATGTCATAGAAGGTACAAATGGAAATGTGGAGCTGTAGGGTGTGGGGGCAGGGGTGAAGAACAGAGGGCCATTATGGGCTGAGTCATCTTGTGACTTAGGACAACTAACTTAATACCCATATTTTCTCATTATAATAGAGATCGTCTGTTTTTAAAGTGTAAAAAACAAAGACTGTCCATATTTCTGCTAGGGGAATGTGTTCCTTTTGTATGCATAAATGATTAGACTAAAACTGTGAAATGTAATTACCCATCAGTATTAAATGTTGTTACACAACATTGAAAGTTTTGCTCTTTCCTAACTGCCTGCATGTAGGTATTTCAGTGATATGTTTTTTCTCTCTCTCCTAAGTTCTAGTAGAAGAATACAATACTTGGAGTTAAAACATGAGGATATCACTCTATCCCTATTATATAAATAAAACCTCCACTTCTTCATTGTTAAAAATTTAAAAAGGATAATCTCACCACACGATTGTTTGTGTGAATGAAATGAAGTGATATATGTAAAAATCACTTTGTAAACTCTAAAGTAAAAATAACATTAAGAAGAAGATCACGAGGCATGTTCCAAGCACATTACAAGTATTGCTTATTTCAGTCCTCATAAAAACCCAAAGCAATGGGAAATATTATTATTTATATTAGTTCCATTTTACAGATAAGGAAACAGGTACAGAGAAGTGATTTGTCCAGAGTCACAGAGATAGTGACAGAAACAGTATTAAATTTTATTTATATCTCCTTCTATTCCAATCTTTCTACAATAATTCTAAGTGGATTCATAGCTAAAGCATAATGAAATCCAATCTCTGCCTGAAACTCTTCCCATTCAACTTATGTTTAATGATAAGTATGATGATTATGATGATCAGTAAATGTTAGTCATAATTTCAGTGTTCTTTAAACCGTGAAAAATTCTTATTATATCATTTAACTTGCTGACATGCCATAGATCAATCAGTCCTTCAAACACCTTGAGTCAGTGAGATCTGGAATCAGTGGTGTATTAGGAGACCCCTTTCCCACCAGTCAGGAGCTGAGGAATAAACTTCAGGTGCCTACACCCTCGGCAGCCAACCCTTTGTGCAGGGTTCACATGCCAGGCTACCTGCCCTGGCTTCTGATTGCCAATCTAGTTCCCCAGTGAATGTAGATCTTGGCCATGGCTCTGGCTGAGGATAGTGGACATTTTTCATTTTCTTTTGGAAATAGCATCCTAATTTTTTTTTTATTTCTTTGCCTCATTGTGCACAGTCTTTTTAAGACTGAAAAATCAAGATGCTCTTTTTTCCTAGTTGAGAGGTGTTCACGTGACACAAACTATACCATTTAGAAGCTCCTTCTCTGGAATTTGAATCCTGTGCAAAACTACTGAAATCAGTGGGAGCTCACTCATTATGGCAGCACCAGAATGAGAAGACTGTTGAGCAGTTCTTGCCACTAAACCACCAGAGCTGCCTGCTTTATGTCTTTTTGTAAACCTGACCCTCCAGCTTTTCAATTGTTCTTTAAATGATGACCTAACTTGCGGGTGCATCTCCCACTCATAAGACTAAGCCTGATAAAGATCTTTTAATGAAACATGGTGTTTGCAGGGCCTCATTGTGAAGGGATGATGGCAAGGCCTCATCGTGGGAGAAGATGTGGGCGTTCCACCCTGATTTTCTGGAGCTCTGTGTGCTTGCTATGCCTAATTATGTTTTATTCTTTGCTGCCTCATAATTATCGCTCTGGGAGACTTGGAGGTGGGATTCAAAATTATACTAAAATATTTAATCATACTAATAATACTTATGATTATGGATTTTCAGGAGATGGCTTGTGGCAGTGAGGCCCAGAAGGGGACAACGAACCTATGTAGGCATTCGTCTTGTCTGGTGCCTGAGAGTTTGGCCTGGCTGCTTGGAAGGAGTTAATGTACAATCTTTTGTTTTACAATAGAAGTAGAAGTTAAGTTGTAAGCAAGTTAATTTTTAGAGTGTTTATTTAGGAATAAAGAATAGTTAGATGTAGGTGTGAATTAAGTTTTAATAACGTCATAGAAAGTCTATTGTACCATGGATGTAGTTTTGGTAATGATTGCAAGTGATGAAAAGTGATGATTATATGGGACCAGTGGGTTGTAACGTTCTTGCTCAAAGGAAAGGACATTGTAATTGTCCTTTCTGGGAATAAACTGTAATGCTATGTTTCTTAGAACACATGTCACTTACAAAGAGATATTATGATATTGTTCATTGATTATTTTATGATTATGTAGCAAATAAGAAAAAAAAGTATAAAAGTCTGATGCTTGCTTCAATAAATTGTCAGCATTCAGCAGATCCCTTGAGTCTGTGTGTTTGTTGTCCATCCATCACCGACACTGCCCTTCCTCCCTTTTGTGGGATCCCTTACCAGTGGGGACCTTTACAATCTCTGTGCTGGGGCTGGTCCCCGGCAGTAACTTTTCTGCTTATTTTAACCAGAGACAATTTCTGTAACTTAGAACCATTGATCCCTAACTAATATGTCTATTGAACTGTGTTCCTATAAGTGCCTTCCATAACATGGCTAGAACATAATCCCAGTATTCTCTTCCTCCAGCTCTCCCAATATTCAGTGACACTCCAGCCACTAGCTGACAACTGCATCAATCAAAATAAATCTCCTGTGAACCATAACTTTGTTAGTCACCTTGCACTAAAGTCCACTACTCCTTGAAGCATAAGCTACTATTCACTCACCATCCCCCAATCTGATTTGCCTGGACTGAACTTGAATTCTGCACGTCCCTTGGATCTTGTGATTTCAAATACTGACAACTTCATTGGCACTGACCTCCTCCTGTTGGCAGATGTCAGATGTACCTACTCCTACCCTTGGATCTTATGATTCAAGAACATATACAAACTCATGACAGAAATACACCATTTGCACTGCTGAGTCATCATCTGTACTCTCTTGTTTGTGTATTTTATAATATCCAAAAATTTTTTAACTGAAAATCTTTGGTACCATCTAGTTCATTACCATCATTTCATAGATGATGAAACAGATGGATGCCAGAAAGAATAAGTGGTGGGCCCAAGTTGCATATTTAGATGATTGGCTGAGCTAGAGCTACTTTAAAAAAAAAATTATTGTAGGGGGACTTCATTATTGATCACACACTTAGAAAACTTGGAAAGAGTCTTAACTTAGATTCTGATGTTGAGCGCAGGTAAGTGCTATGTTCCTGGCACATAGTAAGTGATCAATAACTGTTCACTACGTTACTGNTTATAAGTCAAATAATAGTACAAGGTACATTAGAATCATCATAAATTAAGCTTTTTGTCTTGATGAAAAACCTCAACTCCACATATAAAATGGTTTTCGTGGTAAAATATATTCCATTTTCTATGTATCCTCCTTACAAATGAATGTATCCCAACTCATTTGTAATATAGACTGTCAATAGAAACTTCAAAACTTTTAACTCTAGACAACCATCACTTGTTACAGTTTTTAGCTAGATTACTAAACAGTTCTGTATCAAGAGTTGTACAGCTATCAGTGACAAAAGTGTCCTATATTTCTTTTCNTCTCACACACATGGGAGTTAGGTTGGAGCATATTCTGCAGTGATGATTAGTTTCCCAGATTGTGAATGATCTGCACACAGTTGGTGGGTGAATATGTCTGAAGCACTCACTACCACTTCCAACCTAGGCAATCCTCTAATCCTTTCCTTCACAAAGTTGATAACTGTATCCAAATGTACATATCTAGAAATATAGCTAGATGTATTCTTTCATGTAGCTATCTTATTACTAGATATTGTTGCCTAGGTGGAGAATGGGCTAAAATCTGGGAAGTA
>NW_007737960.1:28789-30579 GCF_000696425.1 Galeopterus variegatus | reverse complement strand
AAGAATAAAGGGCTTAGTTTATTTTTGCTTCACTTTTCACAGTGCCTGTTCACAGTGGCTGACTCAAACCTTTTATCACTCAAAGAACAGGTAAGCTCTTTTCTATTCATGGAAACTTCTGCTTACAGTACAGAGGTAATTCACAGCAAATTTTCATATGTATTCAAAGGGACTATATGCAAATATATCTTAACTATGTTTTCTCCTTAAAATGGGGGCAAAAGAAGCATAGAAGTAAAAACGATTAATTGCAACGTGATTAATAGCAAACTGATGGCAGAATTTATTAATAGTCTGAAGGACTATCATCAAGTAAAGCTGCTACTCAGAGGGAGTATGGAAAATCCATTAAAATGTCAAAAAGCATATATGGTAAGTGTTTACAAGCAGAGTACACTTCTGGATAGGCAATTACATAACAAGAAGTAGACTTGATCCCTGCTGCCAGAAAATGTAACATGATCTAACTTTCACCAACTTCATTTTTGGAAATATAATTACTATAAATCCTAGCGATTGTGAAAGTGAAAAAGTGGGTAGAGATAATGCAAAAACATTGAGTACAACACATTGTAGAAAATATTGAAAATCTAAAGAAGTTAAAATACATATTAATAAAGCAAGAAGTGACATACAGCAAACCTTTGAACGACATGGGTTTGAATTGTGCAGGTCCACTTATACAAGGTGGGTTTTTTCCAACCAAATGCAGACCAAACAGATATTCCCATGTATAGCAAGGGCCAATCCCACGTGTAAGGAGGGCCAACTTTTCATGCGAGTTCCGCAGGACCGACTAGATTTGTGGATTCCACCGCGGGGGTTGGGGGAGGAGTTGGTGCCACTAACCCCAGTGTTATTCAAGGGTCAATTTTAGTTATAAATACAGAGGTCTTCTTCCCTGAAAGTTATTCTTTATAACAGAGTAAACACTTTCAATATTTCCAAATATAATTTACTTTTATCCATTTCTTTGTAGCATCATATACCTGCCAAATATTGGGCTATAACTGTGTCAGTGTGACACATGCTTTACAATTACAATTATTTACTTCTTAGTAAGTACAAGAAAACGAAGAACATCATGAAAAAATGAGATTCTCCTGGCCTTCACATCTTGGGCACGAGGGGTGACAATCAGCTCTGTATCTCATGAATATTCATAACCAATTAAAAAAATGAGATTCTCAAAGTACAAGCAGGCCCATACATAAGTAATTTTTCTACATTCATTATTTACTATTGAAATCTTTCAAGCCAAAAATAGATCGTGTTTCATTCAAAATGCTATTGAAGAGGAAAACTTTCTCCTACTCTTTTTTCTTTCTTATTTTAGGTTAGTTTTAAAGCAGGAAAACTAAAGCCTGACAAATATTCATAGCAAATATAAATGAGTATCACATGATTCAGTAATTGCCTTTCTAAGTATATACCCAGAAGAACCCCCTGCATATGTGCAAGAGGGAACATTTATTATTTAAAGAATGTTCCAACACTGTTTGTTATAGCAAAATCTGAAATGCTCGCAGATTAGAGAGTGGGGAATAAACTGCACTATCTTCACCAGATGGGATGTTTCCAGTAGGTAAAACAAAAGAATTACAGTGATGCACAGCAATATGGATCAAAGGTGAATAAAATAAATGCCATAAGATTACATATAGCATGGAGCCCATTTCATAGAATTAAAAATGATGAAAATAAATATATGTGCATTTATGGATGCACGTAGATGTGATCAACTCTGTAAAAGGGAAATCTAGGAAATAAGGAAGCAAATACAGGATGAT
>NW_007737960.1:26731-27654 GCF_000696425.1 Galeopterus variegatus | reverse complement strand
GTGACATACAGAATATGTAAGTGACAACATAGATGGAAATAGATGTGAGTTCTCAGCCTCTATTTGAGCAAATTTAACTTAGTATCCATAGAAGATTATATTGCTTTCCCTGTGTTACCTCGATCATTTTATAGATCCCTTTACAAACACCATAACCGATACCCTTAATCATAGTGCCTTTAGATAACAGGAAACATCAAATAAAAGTAAAATACTGATGTGATCAGCGCTAACCCAACATTAGAAAGTAAAGTCCCAGCCTGTGAGAAATGTAGTTTTTGTATTCTCATTTATTTTTTGTTTTGTCTTGTTTTGTTTGCATCCGTCTACAGTTAAATGCTGGTTGATTGGTTTGTTTATTCAATTGATGGCTATATCTGCCTCAGGCTCTATTATCAGCACAGTAAAATTGATCATATAAAGGTGCTGGCTATTGTTTGATATTACTAGATACCGAAATGTGTCTGTAATGTCTTAAGTAAGCCAGCCTAGACTCTTCAGTTGATTCAGGTATCATTGACAAGATGGCAATACAAGATACTTAAATAATTGAATTAAATTTGCAACTTCAGCTTAATATTTATTTTGTAAATTACTTATGAGCCATTTCCCTACATTATTCAGAATGCACAGAGAGTGGATTATCAAAATCAAGACATTTTCACATGGCTTTGCCTTTGTCCTGAGTACTTCTCCACCTCACATATACCCAGTCTTCAGATCTTCTATGCACTCAATTAAGAAGCACCTTTGGTATGAAACAATACCCCATTAATGTTAATGGCTTCCTCGCCCTCATTTTGCCCCCTGCTAATTTTTATCATAGTGTGTGTGCATGTCTATGGTTCACTGGAAAAGACATTGGCAAGTATCTTATGTCTCCAGTTCTCTAACTCAGGATGAGTATACTGATAAGTCTTCTG
>NW_007737960.1:22928-26043 GCF_000696425.1 Galeopterus variegatus | reverse complement strand
ATTAGCCTCAACACTGAACCTCTTCTGTTCTTCTCATGACCTTCCTCTCTTCTCTGCAAGACCTCTCTCAAACCACCTCTTCTTTCCTCAGACCTTTGACCTGTCCTCTCTTCTTCTCACTCTCAGCCAATAACTATTCCCTGAAATTAGAACAAACAAGGATTCTCTTAACTTCCTGCTACCAGACATAATCCTGTCCACAATCTGCAACCATTTTCTCCTCTTTATCAAATTTACAATAAAAAAGACGTGCCTGCCTATCAAAGGTGATGAAAGTACCTACATTTTGGATCACATCCTCTCTGTGTGAGAATGTCCACATCCATGTTCACAAGAAACGTGGCCCATCCACATCTATTTTTATCTCTAAACTTTCCCAACTTTCCATTTTTCAAACAAACACAAGCTTCCCTGAGCCCCATATCTTCCTCCAGGTAACATTCTGTTTCTCTGTTTCTCATGACAATTAAAAGTTGTCTACAGAATCTACTATTATTTCCCTACAACTCCCATTCTCCTTAATTCACAGTGGCAATAAGTAAATATTAGCTCTCTGATAGGGTTCTTCTGATGATGAAGTAATCAGGTAAATATCACAATTAAAGATAATTATTGTTATTCACAACTTGCTCCTACAGGAGCACTCAACCGATTGACCACTCTCTGCTTGAAACACTTTCTCTTTTGGAAACTACGATCCATGCTCTTTGGACCATTTCCCTACCTCTCCGACACCTCTTTATCCTTCTCTTGTTAACTTCACCTGCTCCACCTGATGAGTCAACATGAAGTTTCTCAGGGGTCTGATCTCAGGCCTTCATACTCTCTCTCTCTATGTGAAATAATTTATTCTTGTGGTTTCAGTGACCATAATTTTGTTGTATCGTTCAGAGTACCCAGTTGCAAACAACTGCACACAAACTAACTTAAGCAAAATAGGAATTTATTTGGAATATTCTCAAGGAAAGGCAGAGAACTAGGCTGGAAAGTTGATCCTAGAAACAGTGTCTCACTGGGAAAAGTGAAGTTACTAGTGTCACCTTGGAAGAATGGGAGGCCTCTACCACTACACTTCCCCACTACAGAGCAGTTTCTCACACTTCTCACTTACGCATTCAAGTCTGAGAGTTGTGTCTGATTATAGGAACTTAGGTCACATCTGTCTTTATTCAAACTGCAAAGAAGTCAACAAAATATGTTTCTGAATTCTAGCCAGGGAAGACAGGACTCATAGTGTGGGAGATTACAGAACACAGGAAGAGTACTCCGAGATATCAGGTGACAAGAAATGGCAAAAGTCCACAAATGTCCATCTCTATCCACAGCACATATATCTTCACCTTCTCAAAAAGGAAGAAAAAATGTCAACATAGTGTGCATGGTAGGATCAGTGTATTTCATGACAGTTGAAGTAGAGTTCAGTTCACACTGGACCCCCTTCCCTATTGCAGTGGTATATTGCTGATTAAAATCTGTCATTACAACTTCAATGTCTGACTTTGTTTATCTTTGACAGAAGCATCTGCTTATGCAACTTATATGTGTGATAGGACCTCATTGAAGTCAAACCTGTGTACATACCATTTCTAATTGATGAACATNTGTATTTCATGACAGTTGAAGTAGAGTTCAGTTCACACTGGACCCCCTTCCCTATTGCAGTAGTATATTGCTGATTAAAATCTGTCATTACAACTTCAATGTCTGACTTTGTTTATCTTTGACAGAAGCATCTGCTTATGCAACTTATTTGTGTGATAGGACCTCATTGAAGTCAAACCTGTGTACATACCATTTCTAATTGATGAACATTGCTGGTCACAACCAATGATAGAGCTTGGAATATTAGGTAACACCAAGTTCATAGCATAAGCTCAGGTCATTTGGTGCTCTGTTGTCAGTGTTCAATGCCTAACAGGCCTTGTTTCTTCCAGAAAACTAGAAACTGTTAATCAAAAGGAAAATAGTTACTTGCCAAGAGGTTACAGCTTTGTTCTAACACCTTAGGTACCTACAACATGATTCTCCTAGTATGGTTTAATGAAGGATTTATACAGTATTTCCCTCTGCTAAAGATACTTTGGACGTGATTGGATTTGCTGTCATACAGTACTTTGCAGAGTTGTTTTTATGAGGTGTTCAGCAGGAAGGCGTTCTCTTGCTGAGGTACCATTAAAAAATGGCATCCTTTCAAGTCATTTGGCAAATCAATCAGAGTAGCTAACTAAATTGTGATGGTAATCTTCTCCAGTATTCAAAGAAACCCACTGTACCTCTCAGTGATTTATAGGGAAAAGTACAGCAACTTGTTTTTCACTTTGAACAGTATGTCCTACCATGTTCTATACTACAAATTACTCAGAAACTTCTTCAAGGTTTCAGACCCCTGTAAGAAGCAGGTTCACTGTGCACTGGTCATTAGCTTATTTGAGTCCAGTTAAACAGAACACATTCAACACAACAAGTTATATGAAGCCGATTTATTATGTATAGATAGGCAACAAGGGACAACAGAAGCCTAGGACTCATTGTGAGCTGGTCCCCAAGGCTCAGAAAGCTGCCTGGGGCAGATGGAGTCTCTACTGTGCATGCCCTACCTGCACCGCAGATGAGAGAACCAAAAAGCAACCTGTCCTGAGTGTTATACCCCAGGATAATGTGATACACTGGGCTAAAGTACTGAAGGATATCCTACTTCTGCGGGGGACTGGAACAGATCCAGGCTGTTCTGGCCAGCCCCTTCCTATCTCAGGATATTATATTCCAGCACATTATACAGTAATTCTTAAAAACAAGTGGGAAATGGGGGCAGAACTGGGTAAGTCTAAGGTCACTCAGAGAACTGTCCTGTACCCTATATTTTGGTAGGATCTATTGCCAAAACATTAGCATGCATACATGAATTAGCAAAAAAAAAAAACAAGATAGTAAAGGCATACCTCTTTACTATCTGAAACAAGATAGTAAAGACATACCTCTGTTTGTACCATGTGAAAGTAAACTATTTTTGCTATTCTCTAGTTATTAGAGTAGGATAAAGACATGTACCACATGAATACTTTTGATACAGGCACAGTAAGATCCTGATTCTCTGACTGCTCCATAGCTTCACTTT
>NW_007737960.1:20024-22278 GCF_000696425.1 Galeopterus variegatus | reverse complement strand
AATACTTTTGATACAGGCACAGTAAGATCCTGATTCTCTGACTGCTCCATAGCTTCACTTTAGGTGCTATGCTAAGGCTGTGTAGACTTCCTCTAGAAATGAGACTGAAAATAGAACAGTAGTTGAAATTAGAGTTAACAATTAAATGTAGGAAAGCCTAGTGTCTTTCTCCAAGGCCTGTCTCTACTGTTCAGGTGATACTGCTAGTTGAGTGAGGAAGGGAAAGGCAGTGCCACCCCTTTTGTGGGAACAAAAATCCCTGTTATTTCACCTGAGATATGTAACAGCTTTGGTTTGTACTTTTAAAGTAGAAGAAAAGGTCTACGGATGTCTACTTTGCCTACCAAAATAGTGTTTGCTCCATGGGTTATAAAACCAATCTGGAACCATGCCAGTTACTATTTATAAATACTACAACTATCGCTCAGGAACTGGAAAAATAACAACAGTATGTATTTAGAAACCCACGGGGCTTACTTTTAATACACTCAGGACAAATGCCCATTAGTCAGTTGACCCCCATTAACCTCAGCATTGCTAGTGAATTACAGCAGTGGTTTAGGTTTAGCCAATAGTGTTAACTTGAAATTGGGTCCAATACTCAGTAAAATGTCTGGGTATTTTTCTTTCTTTAGCATACAGCTGCCTTCCTAAGTAGTGGAGGCCCCTGATGACATGAGTAACAATAGTTAAGGTTTATTGATTGCTTGTTTAAGTGCTTTATAAATACTAACTTATTTAATCCCGTTCTCCAATGTTTCTATTGAAGTCAGGGAGCTCACTCCAAAGGCAATCTTAAAAGTTTTCAAAAGCCTGCCATCATGCTTTTTAATAGCCCTGAGTCTTTCCTTCCCAATATATTTCTATCAATATAGTTGCATTCCAATTTTCTTAGTTTTTTTAGGGAACCAATTTAGGGGTTAGTCACCCATAATAAATTTGATCTGGAAATTTCCGTAACTTATTGGATTTATCTTCTTTAGCTCAAGAAATTTTACGGCATCTTTACTTCATTAAGCATAGGCCATCACTGTGTGTTTTAGCTAACTACCTGAGCAAACAATTAAAATATCTGACTGATTCTAGCTATAGGACTATAGGCAAAAAGGGGTGATGGAGAGAGACGTAAGGAATATTTGCTTCCCTTGCAAAGTACTTATTTGGGGTATATTGAAGCCAGGCATTAATGGCTTGAATAGACTGGGAAAGAGGTGTGATTTTGCAGGCAAGACATTCCATGAGGTTTGGGTGTTTTGGGTTTTCTCAAATTCCTCTCTTGATTCCGGTGCCCTACTCTTTTCTATTCAATCTGTTGTTACTAAGAAATCTAACAAAGATGTGAGTTCAACTTCAGCTGAAATTCAGCAACCCAGAGCACCGACAGAATGTTTTGTTCTTGGCCTTGTCCATCTTGCTATTGCAACAAAAATACTTTTGACACGGGTACATAAGATTCTGATTCTCTGACTACTCCTTGAGCCAGTGGTTTAAAACTTTACCATTTTCTGTCATTAAGCTCTTCAGTGCAGCTGGAAGCAACCAGCCTTCCTTCTTTTCCTTGTAATCTTGAGTACTTCCTACTCGTTCTGTATCAACATCACATGTTTTCCCCAAGTCTTCACTTCAATCGCCATTTAAGGATAATTTAAGTAACTGTTTCACATGCTATGTCATTAACCACCAGAGTTCCCAGTTCTGTGTCAACATTCTTCAATGTCTTCAAGCCCAACCAGCGTAAATAACCCTTTCACTGATCTATATTTCCTTGAGGACGTGTTGCTTCTCCTGTGGCCAAATACTATACTGGTCAGGATGCTTAATTACAAACATTAGGAAATATTCTGGCTTATGTTTGAAGAAAATGAATTTTTAAATGTTGCTTTGCCCCCCACAGATTTGTCACCCCACTTCCCCTGGGTGACAGAGATGCAAAGGATTACTCAAAGCCTATCTCTTCTGAGTAGTGAGAAGCCAGGAAGTGGTTAACTTCCCCAGGACCCTCCAGCAAGAGGCAGCCCTTCCTTGGGAAATTAACCCCTAATTGGGATTCTCTTCCTGCATTTATTTTCCAGACCAGGAAGTTATGGGAAGGGAACATAGGTGGGGTTATAGTTTAACAATATAGGCTGGTAACTTTCAGTGAAACAAGCCAGATGACATTCCAGTAAGGCAATTAAGTGATCTTATCAACAACAGTTTGATCTTAGCAAACATTCCTTCTTACAGCAATTTCTCAATATCTTTGCATAACAAT
>NW_007737960.1:18738-19364 GCF_000696425.1 Galeopterus variegatus | reverse complement strand
GACTGTATAGCCTGAGGAAAATTTCTTGTCCTCGGCAAGGTCAATATTTGAAACTGGAAGACTTCAGAAAACCAGGCCCTGTGAAGTACACTTGCTTTAAGAATCCTCTATATTTAGTGATATTGTGGGGCTTATATAAACTAGGGAAGGGCTAGAGGGTAAGACTCTGAAGCTACTCTGCCAGGAGCAACAATACCACACCACGGGGGCTGCTCTAGAAGAGACACCATGGTCATGCCACCTGGAACTGATTGCCCTTAGGACTGGATGCTTGATGTTCTACTCTCGAACTCCTTCACCACCAACCCCACACATATACTGGGAAAAAAACAATATCTCTGTTATTACATGTGCCAGAATTGTGTATTCCCCCCTTCATGTTCACCTTTCATAATGCTAACTTTCTAATGCAAATCTCATATGGGTTCAACTAACTGGAGAATTTTAAGTCACATTCCTACATCTAAAAAGGAGTCTGGCACATAAACACATTGGCCTTTGCCTTGGGAAGATGACTAGTAATGTGAGAAATTGCCAAAGTATAGGAGCTGCAGATTGAATGACGTCCAAACTCATTGAACTTAATCCCCTCTGTGACAGTGTTAAGAGAGTGTGAAATTTTATAA
>NW_007737960.1:16318-18709 GCF_000696425.1 Galeopterus variegatus | reverse complement strand
GTTCCTTGGTTATTGTCTAATGTAATTGCACATGTGCACCCAGGTGTCCTGGGTTATGACTCAAGAATAAAGGAAAAGTGGCTCTAATCCGCAGCATCCCTTGCCCCCAGAGTGCCCACGGGGTTGGGGGAGGTCATGGGAAGGCTGCTACTGCTGCTGGAGACTATTGTTGCAAGCTGTTGCTGCCAGTGCCCCCAGGATGCCCCGAGAAGGCCACTGCCACTGCTGCTTCTGCTGCTACTGATGCTACTGAGAACTGAGCTCATGTCATCTGCCAATGGCTCCTGGGATCTTTCCCAATTACCTAGAGCTTGTGGACCTGCATGTGAGGGATCTGGTGACACAGCCTGGCACATGAGGGGTCTGTACAATGGGTTTGAAGGGTTTGAGCCCTAGCCCTGACAATAGAAATAGAAACTTAGTATAACTAAAATAATGAAACATTTTGGCTTTAGTTATGAAATGCCCTAGCCATACAATTAGCAGAGCTATTGCCCCAATCAGACAACTGGCATAGTCGTGTAGCTTTACAGTAATTAAAAAGTGAGACCTTTAGGAGGTGATTGGATTGTGAGGACCATGTCTAGTGAATGGATTGATCCATCACCGAGTAATAAGTCGATGGTTTAATGTTGATCATGGGTGTGGTTCTGATGGCTTTAAAGATAGAGCCAGTGCAGAGTCTCTCTCGGCTTCTGCCATCAGCCATGTATCACCCTGCTTTGTTGTGAAGAGACACTATCCACCAACAAAGCTCTCACCAGATGTGTTGCCTGGACTTTGGACTTCTCAGCCTCTGAAGCTGTAAGCAGTAAATATTGTTTCTTACAAATTACCCAGTTTCAGATAATTCTGTTATAAACCACAGAAATGGACTAATACAATAGGGAAAGCATTAGTCCACTACAAGTGACAAATGTCCACCACATAAAGTATATGTTAAGAACACCTAAATTGATATCATCAACCCTGTGATAGACATTACTAGCACTCACCAGTATTTCTGGATCTCTTCTTTTTCCTAGATAATGATGAGAAACTACACTTACCTTCTTCTAGAAGTCAGCAGAGGTCACATAACTTGCCTTGGCTGATGGAGTGTAAAATAAAATTGACAAGTGTCACCTCAGGGCAGAAATATCTTTGAACAGATATGCCTTTCCACATGCTCTCTTTCCCTGCTGTGGTAAACTCTGAAGCTCCTTCCTAACATGGGAAGGCTTCCATCAGCCCAGGAGCCTGAATGAATAACCTGGAAAAGCTCCCCCGCTGACCTGTAATGGACATATTGCAGGAACAAGAAATAAGTCTTGTGGTTATAACTCCTTGAGATTTTGCTGTGATGTAATTTAGCCTGTGCTATCTGTGAGAAGCCCAGACCTCTCTTCTCACTGTACGTTTTATATTACACATACCTAACAGCTTGCAAGCCATGACATTGGGCTGTTATACAAGAATTCCAGACTCAGTATGTCCAAAACTGCACTCATAAACTTCTCAAACTATTCTTTCTCCAGTGTTTCCTGATTCAGCAAATCAGTCAAGTCTGCTCAATGTAGAAAAAATAAGGATCTGTTCTGATTCTTCCCATTTTTTTAAACTACACATATGCTCTCAATTTCCTAGTGTTATAGAGTTCTTTTGTTGTTGTTGTTGTTGTTGTTTTCCTATTGCTGTGGTCCTGGTCTTTTTCCTTCCAACAGCCTAGTCCAAAAAAAAAAAAAAATCATTTCTTACATGATTTAATGAAATAGTATCATCCAGCCTCTACACTACAGCAGCATGGTTCTTTTGTTTGTTTGTTTTTAAATATAGATTTGATTCCATAACTCTCTTCATTAAAAACCACCAATGCCTTCTCATTTCTCTTAGTGTAACATTGAAATACCGGATGGAACTCTTTAAAGTTGTGCACAGTCTAGTCTTTTGCTCATCTTATCTTCATTCTCATCTCCAAGAACTGATGAGCATTCAGTTCTTAGGACATCCCGTCCTCCTTCCCACCTCAGAGTCTGTGCTCCTGCTGTTATTTCCTCTGCCTGAAGACTCTTCTCCAACCACCCCACAACATCCACTACTACCACCCCCACCTCTACCTTGCTACATCCACCCACTCTGCTTTCTATTGTCCATGCGTTCTTTATGTCTCTGCTTAATGTTATTGTCTCAAGAAACATGCCTTAAGCCCTTGATCCTCCACACCTGTTACAGTTTCCCAAAGTAGTTCACACTTAATGTTCACTTGTACCCTCTTCCAATAACTCATATGGGGTTTGTCTTCCCAGAATAGTCTTTAAATTCCATGATGAAGAAAGCATTGGCTTCTTTGTCATGGTTTCTTCAATCCTAGCACATAATAGACCATCAGTAATATTTTTTTAAATGAGGGTT
>NW_007737960.1:13046-14980 GCF_000696425.1 Galeopterus variegatus | reverse complement strand
TGTTTGTTGTTTACATCATGTTATCTGCTCATCTGTTCTTAATTTTGTTTCATTTGTTCTGCTTATGGCCAGCTTACTGCTTGCATGGAATTGTTTTAGTGTTAATCTTTTTAATTATTTGGAAACCAAGGGTTTGTTTGTTTATTTCTCATACCCTGTGCTGGCACAGAATACTGACATTTTTTGGATTCAAGCATTTGCACAAACTATTAAATGTGTTCCACATCTGGGAAGGTAGAGAAAAAAGCCCAGAAAATTGTGACACTTGATTTTTTTTCTTCAAATTTGAAAGAAATTCTATATGTGGATATTCTTATTCTTATATTTAGACAGCATTTGAGTAAACCACTCAAACATTAGAACATATCTTCTTAACAAACCTTCTATTGCTTAAGTAGATTCCAGCTATATAATCTTGTTACAAAACACTCCAAGTAATGAACTAGAATGTAGAACAGAAAAATGTTCGTGTAGATTAAGTCTAGTGCAAATGTATCTGAAACAAAATTCATTGATGGGATATAAGAGAGGATGTTTTAAAGCCCATTCAAAAAGTAACTTATAATTCTTCCAGGATATTTTGTTTCTAATCAATAAATCATGAGCCAGTGGGGTTTCTTCCTGAGCACCTTTTACAATTGCTACATATTACCAATTTGGCAGGTCCCACAGGTGACTTTAAAAGTGAATCAAAATTCTCCACAAATCTCTTCTATTTCCCATTACAGTGTTTCCTTGAAGTGTGCATAGGAAACAGTCATCAAGTGTTCTCCAATACCATGTTGAAGAATTAAGGAAACTTTTATAAAAATGCAAATTGGGGGGAATTAATGGATTTTTCTCCTGAAGCTGCCTGAATAGTGTTCAGAGATATCAAGAATTTGTGGTAAACAGCAAGGAGGAGGACTTAAAAATCAGTTGCAGTGTGCTCTTCTGCACATTTTTTAAGAGCAACTATTTTCTCCCACTGTGTAAGTTGTCATTTCATTCTGTTGATTGTTTCCTTTGCTGTGCAGAAAATTTTTAGTTTGATATAATCCCATTTGTTTATTTTTTCTTTTGATTCTTTGTTTTTTGGGACAGCCACTCTGTCCTTGTTACTGTTATGGGAGGTTCCAGACATACTCTTGCCTTACGTCTTCTCTAATTATTTTTTCCTATACCTGAAACATTCTCCTCCTAAAAGTACATCTGTATCCAAGCAACTTAAAGTGGCTGGAGAAAAACATCAAATCTCACATTCTTGAGGCCTTTTTTCTAATGCTATATTCTTTGTCTGAGATCTGTTCAAGTCATCCTATACCACCTGACTTAAATTATGCTACAAAGCTATAGTAACCAAAACAGCATGATACTAGCATAGAAACAGATACAGGGACTAATGAATCAGACTAGAGAATGCAGAAATCAATACACATACTTACAGCCAACTGATTTTCAACAAAGGGACCAAGAACATGCATTGGGAAAAAGATGGCCTCTTCCATTAATGGTGCTGGGAATACTGGACATCCATGTGTAGAAGAATGAAACTAGACCTGTACCTCTTGCCATATACCAAAATCAACTCAAAATGGATTAAAGACTTATATATAAGATGTGAAACCATAAAACTCCTATAAGAAAACAGGGCAAACGCTTCAGGATGTAGGACTGGGCAAAGACTTTATGAATAAGGCTTCAAAAGCACAGGCAACAAAAGAAAAAATAAACAAATGGGATTATATCAAACTAAAAACCTTTTACACAGCAAAGAAAACAATCAACAGAGTGAAAAGACAATTTACAGAATGGAAGAAAATATTTGCAGCTACATATCCAAGAAAAGAGTAATATCCAGAATATACAAGGAACTCAAACAACTTAACAACTTAAGTAAAAAAACAAATAATCCAATTGAAATGGGCAAAGGAGCTGAATGGACATTTCTCAAA
>NW_007737960.1:12050-12938 GCF_000696425.1 Galeopterus variegatus | reverse complement strand
AGATATTATTACACCCAAGTTGGATGGGCTATTATCAAAAAGACAGAATAACAAATGCTTCCAGGGATGCTGAGAAAGGGAAACTCTCCTATACTGTTGGTGGGACTGTAAATTAGCACAGCCATTATGGAAAATAGTATGGATATTCCTCAAACAACTACAGATACTACTGCCATATGATCCAGCAATCCCACTACTGGGAGTGTACCCAAAGAATGGAAGTCATCATGTCAGAGGGATACATGCACTGTCATCTCTATCATAACTCAATTTACAATAGCTAAGATATGGAACCAACTTAAATGTCCATTGACGGATGACTGAATAAGGAAAATGTGGTATATATACATATACATATATATCTATACATATATATGTATATAAATATACAATACTACTCAGCCATAAGAAAGAATGAAATTCTGCCATTTGCAGCAACATGGATGAGCTAGGAAAAAATTATATTAAGTGAAACATGCCAGGCACAGAAAGAGAAATAGCATATGTCCTTATTTATAAGTGGGAGCTAAAAAATGCAGGAAGGAAGGAAGGAAAGAAAAGAAAGAAAGAACAATTGCAATAATACTTTGAATTTTCAAAAGAAGAGAACAGAACAGTGGTTATCAGAAGTGGGAAAGGGGGAGGGGGAGGAGTAGTGAGAAATTGGTAAAGACTTACAAAGAATGATTACATTTTGTAATGATGAATATACTAATTATCCTTATTTGATCATCATATGTTCTACACAGATGTTGATATTCAACTGTGTACCACACAAATATGTATAATCAATTATGTTTCAATAAAAAAATCAATCAATAAATTAACTTAGAAAAACATCCTATGTTAACTTGCAAGCTCCCTTTGACAAACATCAACTTTCTTCTC
>NW_007737960.1:5472-11098 GCF_000696425.1 Galeopterus variegatus | reverse complement strand
CTTAGAAAAACATCCTATGTTAACTTGCAAGCTCCCTTTGACAAACATCAACTTTCTTCTCTGCTTTATTGTTCTTAACACTTATCAACTTCTTGCACACCAAGTATATTATTTATTTGTTTAGTTGCTACCTATTCCCATTAGAATGTAAGATACTTAGAGTAAGGGTTTTAGTCTCCTTTTTCTTTATCTTATGCCTCATGTAAAGCACACTAAATGGTGACTGACTTATATAGGCTGCAGAAATGTATGTTAATTGAATAAGTGAAAGACATTGTGGTAGATGCTGGAGATACAGTTGAGTAGCTATTCCCATCTTTCAGTAACTTCAAATATGGGGGAGAGGTGGTGGCAGCACAAATGTTTCAATTACTACTACATCTATAACACACATGTGTAAACCTAAGTTGTTAGAAGAATGCAAGGTGAATTATACCAATGTAGTGGTTCTGATAACTCTTATGGCTCCAAGACTTCAGTGAAATGTCACTATCCTTCAGAGCACAAGGCCCCTCTCTTGGTCACTGAAGGATGGCAAAGATGTATGTATTACAAATATGGTGACTGGGCATTCTGACCAGTCAGTTCCCACTCAATTTTAAACAGTCAAGGCAGTTGAAAATTCAGATGAATAAATAAAAAATGGTGCTGTAGACTGGATGCCTACCCCCAAAACTCACTGTGGCTTAATCCGCACTGTTAACTGTTGAGGGTGGGAAAGCCTATGATGGTAATTGAAAGGTGGGGTCTTGAAGAGGTGATTAGATTATAGAACCATGTTATAGTGAATGGATTGAAAGTGGTGGTCATGGGTGTGGTTTGGAGGGTTTTAAAAGGGGAGTAGGAAGAGTCTATCTTTCTCTCTGCTCCATTTCTGAAATGTGATATTCTGCCATCACTATCGCCACCACCAAGGTTCTCATCAGATGTGTTCCCTGGACTTAGGACTTCCCAGCCTCAGAAACTGTAAGCAACAAATTTTGTTTTCTTTATAAAATACCCAGTTCTGTGTATTTTATTATAAGCAATAGAAATAGACTAATATAGACAGTTATTCTTTTCATAAAATTCTGCAGATCATCTCTCTGATTCATTTAAAATATTTGGATTAGAAATAAAATATTTGAAACTCTTAATCTACCGGTAATATACTGACCTCTTAACCATGTGTCAGGCAGTGTGCTTGGAGCAGGGAGAGATTAAAGGATGAAGGGGACATAATTTCAAATCTGATAGTACTCCTGTCTGTTCACAAATAATTTTAATAATGGAATGACAAAAGGCCTTGTTTCTTAAAACCACTTAATCATCATAAACTCACTAAAATTAAATGCAAATTATTCATTGAGATTTTTGCCACCAATAAGAAATTTAGGAGAAAGTACTGATTGTTTTAAAACATAGTATTAATATGCTTTGGAATCTCTCTTGGTTTTCCCCTTTGCTTAGCCTCACAGAAACCCCAGTGCACCAGCTCTCTTTGCTACCTTTTGGATAACTGAACTTCTTAATTTCCCCCAAGCACATCATGCCCTGGGATAACTTAATTCATCATATTATTGGGTAAAACTTGCACACATGAATCTTTTATGAAATTCCCTTTCTCTCCCCTTCCATAACAATCAAATTCACCCTCATCTTTTAACATCCTTTCACATGTTAACTCATTGAATTATTTCCTGAATTCCCCTGCTCTTCAGTTAGTCAGCTTGCCCATCTGTGCTTTCATACTTTGTGAAATCATTTAACTGGTATTCGTTGAGTACTTCTGTGCAAGGCTCACTTCTAGAAGCTGGGAATGCAAATGTAAATAAAATAAAAGCTTATTTTAAAAAAGGAGGGAGGGAAGGAAGAAAGCAAGGAAAGAAAAAGGGAGGAAAAGAGGCATGGGTTATTAAATGAATAAATAATGGGTTTTAAGATTCTTGAATCTCATGAAAAAAATTAAGATGGGAAAGCATATCTCTTCCCAAACAATGAAGAGGAGGAGGAGGAGGAGAGAGAAGACAGTGGTGGTGATGGTGGTGGCTGTATTAGTTTTTCAGTGACAGGTACAAACATATTCTTCTATTTAAAAATTGAAAATATTGGAACCTACTCATGTGTCAGCACTACATGAACGTGCAACCATGGAGAAGACTTCAATGACCAATTCGTTTTAAGGGTTTTAGGAAACAGGAAGGAAGAATGGCTTACATTTACAGGAAGTGGGTGATGTCCTTAAAAAGGTGAAAAGTAATTATCCCTGTCTTCTCTCTGAGTGGATGGCACTGAGCTCTTCTGGGCTTATAGAAAATCAAGATCATTAAGCAGACAGTTTATTATTGGGGTAGAATAAAACAAAATAAATCTCTCAGCTGAAATCAGTTTTATTTGGGAAGAGAATTTTTTACTTTCACAGATGTACTTGAAGTTGGCACAAAAATGAGAACATGTTGAATTTGAATCAATTGCTCTGGTTCCTTATGTTTTCTGTTCACTGTTAGTGAAATGTTCTTCTGCTGTGTTTGGCAAAATAACAGTAAAGAATAAACTTTAATTCTATCATCTAAGAAGCATTAGTAACAAAATTGTGTTTGGGACTTCATTTAACAACCACAATTCATGCTGTGTCACAGAGATTTAACATTTGAACAATCAGTTTCACTCACTGACTAATGCTTTTGGTAGGAAAATCAGGAAAAATGGGCAAGTGTCAGTGTGTCTAATTCACCTGACTACACTATGAAAGTTAAAAAAAAAAAAAAAAGAAAAACAAACCATGTAATCCATTTTGCCTAGGAGGATAATAAAGATGTCCTGGTGAGGAATTCCAGATGGCTGTAATATCTCTCAGAAGTTGGGGCTAAAAATATAGTCACATTCAGAGATGGGTTTAAAGTGCACATTCAATGATGTCTGAGCATGTGAAAAACATTAGAGAAACTTCCACTTGGAACATCCTTAATTCCTGCACCCTATATCACAGTTTTATTCTTACGGAGTCTGTGGGATCTGTTTTAATCTTGGGGTATTCATTGGTAAATGGCAGTTTCATTTTTTGAGTTGTTCAGATGAAAAGCATTGGGGGTCTCCTTGATTTCTATTTATCTGGCATACTCCACATCTAATTTATCAATAAATCCTGTCAGCTCCACCTTTAAAATATAAGCATGCTTCAAAAAGATCATGGAAATATTTGTATCATCTTTTAGTTCTATTTTTCCACAAACTTTTTGAAGTCTGCCTGTCAGCTCCACCTTTAAAATATAAGCATGCTTCAAAAAGATCATGGAAATATTTGTATCAGCTTTTAGTTCTATTTTTCCACAAACTTTTTGAAGTCTGTCATAAATCCTAAATCTTCCTACTTCTAACTGTGCCGCTGCCATCATTGTTGCTCTCCCGGGTTACTGCACATGCTCTCTAACTGAACCCCTGCTTCTACCCTAGAGCTCCCTCGGCAGCCACAAGGCTGGCTTATAATAAAACAGAAGTCCAATTACATCTCTCTTCTCCTCAAATTCCCTCAACAGTTTTCTATTAAAGTAAAAATCAAAGTCAACAGAATGTAAGTCCTATGTGACCTGTGTCCTCTCTCTTCATTTCTTTCTGATCTCATCTCCTGTGACTTTTTCTTTTATTCACTCTGCACCAGGCATACTGAACTTTTTGCTGTCTCTGGCAGAAAACAGACACATTCTTGCCTCAGGACCTTTACACTTGCTGTTTACCCTGTCTGGAGTACTTGTCTCCAGGTATTTGCACAGCCTATTTCTTTATTCTTTCAAAATTTTATTGAAATGTGAAGACATCCTCTCTAAAATTATAATACCACATCACACCTACCTATTTTCTTCCCCTGCTTTATTTCTTCTTCTAGTACTCATTCTAACAAAATAGACTGTATATTTTACATACACATCTTAATTGTCTTTTCTGTGCACTAAAATAGAAGCTCTGAGAAGGCAACAATTTTGTGTATGTTCATTGCTATATCCCCCAGCAACTAGAACAAGGCCTGGCACACACTAATTATTTGACTGAATTCATCATTAATTTATTATTTTGAATTTTCCCTACCAAAATACATTCTATATACAGACACACACACACACACAAATATTTTATACATATGTTTTATATATTTTTTATATTTTAATATCAATGAGAGCTTAAATTGCAGCTTTGGCCAGATAAGGCATTTTTGAAGATCTGTGGCCCTTTTGCTTCAGTCATAAAATGAAAGTAATCATATAATCTGAATTTGAAAAGTGAGCCATTTAGCATTGGAATGAGGAAACATAATATGTAGGCAAATTGCTAAATGAAGAAGCCTGTGTTCCATCAGCTTTTATTGTTATTTAGGTACACTCAACAAAAGTAAGAAGTAAGTTTCCCTCCCACATCTCTGCTTCTTCCACATGTTAGGCAATTGACTCAAGCTTTGTGAGCATCAGTTTCTTCATCTGCAGTGAAGGAGTTGAAGTAGTTGACCTCGTAAGACCTGTTTCTTTGCTGTGCAGAACCTTTGTAGTTTGATATAATCCCATTTGTTTATTTTTTTTCTTTTATTGCTTGTGCTTTTGAGGTCTTATTCATAAAGTCTTTTCCCAGTCCTTCCTGAAATGTTCCCTCTCTGTTTTCCCTTAGTAATTTTATGTTTTGGGTCTTATATTTAAGTCTTTACTCCATTGTGAATTGATTTGGATATATGGTGAGAGGTACAGGTCCAGTTTCATTCTTCTGCATATGGATGTCCAATTTTCCCAGCATCATTTATTGAAGAGGCGGTCTTTTCCCCAATGTATGTTCTCATTACCTTTGTCAAAGATCAGTTGGCTGTAAGTATGTGGGTTGATACCCAGGTTTTCTATTCTGTTCCATTGATCTGAATGCCTGTTTTTATGCCAGTACCATGCTTTTCTGGTTACAAGAGCTTTGTAATATAATTTGAAATCAGGTAGTGTTATGTCTCTGACTTTTTTTTTTTTGCTCAGGATTGCTTTGGCTACTCAGGATCTTTTATTGTTCCATATGAATGTTAGGCAGCTTTTTCTATTGCTGTGAAGAATGTCATTGGTATTTTGATGGGGATTACATTGAACCTGTAGATGGCTTTGGGCAGAATGGATATTTTCACAATGTTTATCATTCCAATCAAATCAACAGAGTGGGAAGACAACCTACAGAATGGGAGAAAATATTTGCAAACTATACATCCAACAAGGGATTAATATCCAGAATATATAAAAAACTAAAACAACTATACAGTAAAAAATTAAATAATCCAATTATAAATGGGCAAAGGAGATGAATAGATATTTTTCAAAGGGAGACATACAAATGGCCAACAGGTACATAAAAAAATGCTCAGCATCACTAATCATCAGAGAAATGCAAATCAAAACCACATTGAGATATCTCACTCCAGTTAGACTGGCCATTATTAAAAAGACTGAGAATAGCAAACACTGGTGAGCATACAGGGAAAAGAGAACTCTTCTGTATTGTTGATGGCACTGTAAATTAGCACAGCCATTATGCAAAACAGTATGAAGGTACCTCGAACAACCACAGATAGAACTACCATATGATCCAGCAAACCCACTTCTGGGTATATATCCAGAGGAATGGAAATCATCAT
>NW_007737960.1:1450-4359 GCF_000696425.1 Galeopterus variegatus | reverse complement strand
AGATCTATGGTCCCTAAGGGCCCACCTTTATGAATAGGTAGACTGTTCCCAAGGAAAGAACCAAGGAAGACTCCTCCAAAGTGTCTACTGAAATTCTGAATCTCAGAAGGTCTAAAATGGCAGGATGTTGGCTTTAGGACAGTTATGACATTATACAAGGGAGATCATTCTAGTAGATGATTAATTTTTGACTCTTTGTCAATATTAAAGTCAATAATTTTTGCTCGAATTCAAATGTCAGGTTAGTTACTGACATAATCTGAATCTTAAAAACACTATACCATCTGTTTAGTCAATGTTGATCTCAGTAACTTTTACAGCTTAATTTTATAAATCATAAAAATCAGTTTATATGCTTTCTCCATCTCCAATGCAACCCAGACCCCATAATAAACAGAAATTTTTTCCAGTTCATCTATCTTGTATAAAACAACCAAGACAAAATTTCCTAAACATAAGAAATTACTTATTTTTTTTAATTTATATGCGATAATGATAATTCTTCGTGACTAGTTATTTTAAGATAAATTTATGAGAATGTTATTGTGATTCTTTAATCATCTTTGCCTCTACATCCAGCCATTGCCTAAAAGTTTGATTGCAGGGCTGGACTGAAAAATAATTAAAATATGTTTCTAAGTGCATGTATGTATGTTCACATGTCTGAATGCTTATTTGCCTACTCATCTGAAAAATGACACAAGTATGGTAAGTTAAAAGAGTCATTTATTTGACATCTTAAAATACTATATACTCTTTATTTTAGGATCAGCTTCTTCACCCCTTCATAATGCTGAGCTTGCCAAGCTCACATCTTTGTTGACTTTGGAGCAGATTTTGAATACCAAAAAGTTACGCATTCTTGTCAAACTTCTGCCAAATTAAGTTTAATTTGTAAATAAAGGCAAAATAGTTATGCAAAGTTATTGTGAGAGAAATATTTTTACCCTGATTTCCCTAAACCAGAATTTTTGGAGTCGCTGAAGGCTTAATGCTTATTCTCATTTCTAAGTTTTTCTATTGATGGTACAGGATATTTTTTCCACATGACATTTGTAGAAATTAGATGGTTTATTGCTTTGGGGAAAATTTTACTCTTTGCTCAATACTTTAAATTGAAGGTAGTTTTTTCCTCCTTACTTTACTTCCATTTGACAAGCTTCAGGCAGAATTTAAACCAGGAATCCAATATACCTAAAAATTACAGTAATAAGATAGAAATGGGCTTTCTACAGAATCTTTCCTTGAAACATTGCTCAGTAGTGCCCTCTCTTATCTCAATAAGTCTTATAAAAAGTAGTGTCTTCTCAACAGAAGACTTCAAAAATTATAAAAATCTCTAGAATAAGTTTTGGGGAACCATGGAATGATAGCAGAATGTAAACTAAATACCAATTGATAATCACTGCTTCAAAAAATAGTGAAATGTTAAACACTCAAAGAATGTTTGACACAGAGATACTAGGTAAGAATTGTTAATAAATTTTGCTATTATAATTAAAGAAGTGCCTCTTTTTATTCAAACTTTTGTCTTTCACCTTTCAAGAGATTTAAAGTTGTAAGAAGTTCGCATGAGAATTACAAAAATAATGAAAAGGATGGGAAGTCTTCCAAGAGGCAAGGTAAAAGGCACTGGTTTGATTTAGCTCAGAGAAGAGTCTGAGGAATTGATTTACTTTCAAACATTTGGAGATCTGTTCTAGGATGTCAGTTGACCAGCTGTTCTTCATTGCCACAAAGGGCAAAACTAGAGATGGTGGGCTAAAATTCCAACTAAAACATGGGAACACATGTCTAAGTGGTTCACAGCTCTAAGTTTACATTAGTTAACTTGAGAGCTTTAAAAGATATTAATTCCCAGAGCAATTAAATCAGTTTGAGCCTTGGTACGTTTTAAAAGCTTCCAAGGTGCTGCTAAATACATAGCCATGGCTGAGAGTCACTGGTATGAGGCAAGAGGATTCTATGAAATAAACTTCTTTGGAACATATTAAGCATTGAGTAAAGAAGGGATGGACATTTAAAAAAACATGTTTACCTTTCTCTAAAGATGTTTGTTTTCAACCTCTTATCCCTAATGTTTTTGTATTTGTGATTTTAGAAGAATAGAAATACTGTTTGGGTTCAGAACTTAGACTGGAGTTGAGGTAGTGTTCCCTGATTTCTATAGGGAGTTACTAATTATAAAACCAAATCCAGCCTCCTAAAATCTTTAGCTAAATAAGCAGCTCTTACTCTGCCATTGACCTGTTCCTTCGAGTCATCTCAATTTGAGTACATTGCCAACACCATCTGGCTGGGCCCCAGAGGGCACTGCCTTCACCCCACCTCCAGCACTTTGGATAAGCAGCTCTTACTCTGCCATTGACCTGTTCCTTCGAGTCATCTCAATTTGATTACAGTGCCAACACCATCTGGCTGGGCCCCAGAGGGCACTGCCTTCACCCCACCTCCAGCACTTTGGCTCACATCTGTGTCCTTTCTCTTTGGAAGTGAGCTGCAACTCTCAGAAGTAAGAGCAACGAGACAGTAAGAGATAATTAAAAGAGGATAAACTCATACATGTCGGCAAAATTCAAAATTCTATTTATGCCATAGCCAGCTTACTTGCCAAGCTTGTTTCAATCTACCCCACTGCCTGGAGACATGTATAATCCAGCCCGCCAATACAGGCACAAGTCTCAAGCATCTGGCTAGTTTTTTTGTTGTTGTTGTTTTCCATTTGATTTCACTCTATCTCCATATGGCAATTGCATGGTCTTGCCATATAGTTATCTCCTCCTATTCTGGTTTATATCTCTCTGATTAAATCTCAGGTAAGAAGAATCTGCCTTTTAGTTTACAGAGATAGAAGAAAGAACAGAAGGAGGAGGAGAAGGTAGAAAAGAAATAGGAGGCTTAATTTATCA
>NW_007737960.1:0-879 GCF_000696425.1 Galeopterus variegatus | reverse complement strand
TAGAAGAAAGAACAGAAGGAGGAGGAGAAGGTAGAAAAGAAATAGGAGGCTTAATTTATCAATACTGTGTTTTAGCTGCTTTATATATATAGTATGTCTGTATATTATTATGATCTTCAAAACAACCATGAATTTTGAGTATTATTTACCAGATGATGAGACCACATCTTGAGGAGATGAAATAACTCTCCCAAGGATGCACAGATAGAATAGCCAGGCTAAGATTCATATACAAGCCTATTCTACTACATAGTTCATGTTCTTTCCATTTTCTTTGCTTTTCTTTCTAAGTTTCTCGGCAAAAAGAGTCATATGTCCCCAGAATTACCACAATTCCAGGGCATGCCAATCCCATATCAATTCATGTAAATGACACCTGCAATAATTGTGCAATGCACAGTTTCCATAGGCCTGCCTCTTTTCAAGGATTTAGTCCATAAGTGACCTACTCTTCAGATAAGATCTATCCCCTCCAATCCAGTTGTAGTAATTACAATACTAACAGTAATTGCAGCTAATATCTATTAAGCAATTATTAAGAGGTAGGCACTGGTCTGAACCATATTTTGTGAATTAACAAATTTAATCTTTACAACTTTCTACCAGTTAGGTACTATAATTATTTTCATTTTACAGATGATAAAACTGAAACAAACAGAAGTTGCGGAAGGTCACATAATGACAATTTACAGAAGAGAAATTTGATCCTAGCCAACAACATCATAATTCAGCAAGACAGCAATTACATTGGTGAAATAAGTATTACAAATGCAGCCAAAAGCTGTTTCCTCACACTTGTCATCTACCTATCTGTGGAAGGAATGATCTAGATGATTAGAGGTAGAGAAAGAACCACCTTGAAATTTCAAGAGAGAGACT
>NW_007737959.1:49548-50145 GCF_000696425.1 Galeopterus variegatus | reverse complement strand
ACATATGGGTCCAAGAAGAAATCAAGCAGTAAATCAAAAAATTTATTGAAACTAATGAAAACAAGGATACATCATACCAAAACCTGTGGGATACTGCAAAAGCAGTATTAAGGGGGAAATTTATTGCATTAAATGAACACCTCAGAAGAATGGAAAGATGGCAAGTGAACAACTTAACACTTAACATTAAAGAATTAGAAAAACAAGAATAATCCAAACCTAAAGTTAGCAGACGGAAAGAAATCATTAAGATCAGCGCAGAACTTAATGAAATTGAAATCCAAAAACAATACAAAAGATTAACAAATCAAAACGTTGTTTTTTTTGAAAAGATAAACAAAATTGACAAACCATTAGCATGGCTAACAAAAAAAAAGAAGAGAGAAGATTCAAATAACAAAAATTAAAAATGAAAAAGGCGATATTACAACTGATTCATC
This sequence comes from Galeopterus variegatus, assembly GCF_000696425.1. Lineage (NCBI taxonomy): Eukaryota > Metazoa > Chordata > Mammalia > Dermoptera > Cynocephalidae > Galeopterus > Galeopterus variegatus. The sequence goes on along the minus strand of NW_007737959.1, from coordinate 49,705 downwards.
TGAAATACGAGGAATCATTCGAGACCACTGTAAACAACTATATGCCAACAAATTTGAAAATCTAGAGGAAATGGATAAATTTTTGGACACACCCACCTCCCAAAACTGAACCATGAAGACGTAGAAAATTTGAACAGACCAATTACAACAAAGGAGA
>NW_007737959.1:45321-48159 GCF_000696425.1 Galeopterus variegatus | reverse complement strand
GGTCTTCCCCGTGTCTCCTAAAGACCTACATGGTTTGAATTCTTGCCACCTTCCTCATCGACCACTGGTTTTGTCTCACTGGCTTTCTTGAAATTTCTCAAACACACCACGAATGCTCTTCTCAGAGCCACTGCACTTGCTTTTCCCTTGCTCCACATATTCATGTTCTTCTCCCTCTCACTTCATTTCGGTCCCATTTGAGAGGTATTTAATTTGAAAGTCATCTTGTTAGAGAGACCATCCTTAACAACTGTCTCTAGAAAAGCTACCCCTCCCCTCAAAAAATCTGCAGTCTCTCTTCAAACCCTTGCCAAGAACGTAAACTGCATGAGATCAGGGGCGGTGCTGGTTTTTGTTGTTGCTGTATCACCAGCACTGGCAACCGTGCCTGGCACTAGTGAGGCTCATTAAATATTCGTAGAATGAGTGAATACGTAAACAGACCATTACTACAGCGACAGCACAGGTGTTTCAATGATATTCTAGATATGGCCTCCCGAACTCTTGCACTTGATCTAGAACATGTCGTCATCGCATAGAAATATGAAAAGGAGAAAATAGTTGTTGTTGGGGAGCATCCTTAATCCTTAAGAAGTATAAGCCTCTTTTTTTTTTTTAAATGTTTGTTTTAATATATGAATTATGTTAATACCTCACATTACATATANTCTCACTTATTGGTGGGAGCTAAAAATAAATAAATAAGTTCACTCACACACAAAAAATAACTGGGGGCGGGGGGGGAAGAAGATATAACAAGTATAATCCTTTGAAGTTGTTACAACAAGCAAATGGAAAGGACATTGTTGGGTGGAGGGGGGAGAAGGAGGAGGGAGGGAGGTTTCGGTGATGGGCCATAATAATCAACCACATTGTACATCGACAAAATAAAAAAAAATGAAATGTAAGCTATTCATAAACATACATGTATTTTGAGAACCAATTTTTCTGTATGAACAGCTTTCTTGCCTGGTTCATGTGAGAGAATTAGATAGAGAAGATATACACAGAGGCATACTCATTTTCATAGGGAATGTTAAATGGTTTCTCAGATGTGTACTTAATTTTTGTTGTGTCTTATGATCCATACTTTTTTGCAAAAATGTTTCACCGTCATTTTTTATACAACAAGAAAACTAATTGATTTACATCTTGTTTGCAATGTTTCATAAATACATGTCTCTCTAAAACCTCTCTCTTCCATCCTCATCAAACCTTCCACACTAACTCAGCAGATGATGGGTTCTCTGTGGCTAGAGAGAAATGTGAGAACAATTCCCCGACAGATACATGAAAAAATGCTCAACATCACTAAGCATCAGGGAAATGTAAATCACAACTACATTAAGATATCATCTCACCCCATTTAGACTGGCTATTATCAAAAAGAAGAATAATAAATGCTGGTGAGGATGTAGAGAAAGGGGGACCCTCCTACATGGTGTGGGACTGTAAATTAGTGCAGCCATTATGGAAAACAGCATGAAGCTTTCCCAAACAACTACAGATAGCACTGCCATATGATCCAGCAATCTCACTGCTGGACGGATACCCAAAGGAAAGGAAATCATCATGTCAGAGGGATACCTGCACTCCCATGTTTACCACAGCTCTATTTACAACAGTCAAGTTCTGGGATCATTCTAAATGCCCATTTATGGACTAGTAGATAAAAGAAAATGTGGTATATATAAACAATGGAATATTACTTAGCCATAAAAAAGAATGAAATTCTGCCATTTACAGCAACGTGTGAGAACTTGGAGAAAATTATGTTACGGAAACTAAGCCAGGCATAGAAAGAGAAATACCACATCCTCAGTCATAAGTGGGAGCTAAAAAATAAATAAATGAAAGAAAGGAAGAAAGGAAGAAAAAGGAAAGAAGGAAAGAAAGGAAGGAAGGAAGAAGGAAGGAAGGAAAGAAGGAAGAAAGAAAAAGAAAGAAAGGAAAAAAATCACAGTAATACAGTGAACTTTCAAAAGTGGAGAACAGAACTGTGGTTATTAGGGGGGCAGAGGGGTTGGTTAGCAAGAAATTGGTTAAGGGTCACAAAGAATGACTATGTTTTGTGAAGATGAGTATGCTAATTATCCTGATTTGATCATCATGTATTGTACACAGGTATTGATATTCAACTCTGTACCCCACAGATATGTATAATCACTTATGTTTTTAAAAAAATTGGACAAGTTTCACACATGTAAATCCCTGCAAAGTGAACTGAAGTCATCTTTTTTGATTTCAAATTAGAAATCAACAACTGTGATTAATAAGGACTGACGGGGAAGGCAAAGTGACTAATTGATGAACGCATTGGTGCATTAAAGTAAGCCACCTGGCAAACCTTTGTTATCATGGAAGATCTTATAATTTAGCTAACATTTTTATTTTATTTTTATATCTAGATTTAAGCTTTTTATGTGTTTATAAATGTAATTATTATAATTATTGGCTAGATTTCCATGCAAAAAAAGTGCCATGCAAAGAAAAGGTAAATAAAAAAATTTCAATTTAAAATACATGTGAAATAAACCGATTACATGGCAGTTGCTGTAGAATTCCTATATAGGAAAGAAAGTAGACTTCCTGTATCATTAATTTAGAAAAGTAAGTGAATTACATAGGTAATAGCACTTTCAACATTTGATTTTTCTTAAATATTTGTGAACTGTCAAATTTCCATAACAACTGACTTAATGCACAAAATTATTCACCTTACTCTGTAGTAAACAAAAATTGCTGGTCTTGTTTTGTTGGTTTTGTTTTCATTTTTCCTATTGTTTTTATCTCACATTTGTCTAAATGTGAAAATAATGATGAGAAAGAAAAAAAGGT
>NW_007737959.1:42834-45265 GCF_000696425.1 Galeopterus variegatus | reverse complement strand
GAAGTCATCTTTTTTGATTTCAAATTAGAAATCAACAACTGTGATTAATAAGGACTGACGGTGAAGGCAAAGTGACTAATTGATGAACGCATTGGTGCATTAAAGTAAGCCACCTGGCAAACCTTTGTTATCCTGGAAGATCTTATAATTTAGCTAATATTTTTATTTTATTTTTATATCTAGATTTAAGCTTTTTATGTGTTTATAAATGTAATTATTATAATTATTGACTAGATTTCCATGCAAAAAAAAGTGCCATGCAAAGAAAAGGTAAATAAAAAAAATTCAATTTAAAATACATGTGAAATAAACAGATTACATGGCAGTTGCTGTAGAATTCCTATATAGGAAAGAAAGTAGACTTCCTGTATCATTAATTTAGAAAAATAAGTGAATTACATAGGTAATAGCACATTCAACATTTGATTTTTCTTAAATATTTGTGAACTGTCAAATTTCCATAACAACTGACTTAATGCACAAAATTATTCACCTTACTCTGTAATAAACAAAAATTGCTGGTCTCGTTTTGTTGGTTTTGTTTTAATTTTTCTATTGTTTTTATCTCACATTTGTCTAAATGTGAAAATAATGATGAGAAAGAAAAAAAGGTCGTTAACAGGGCTTTATCTCAGCACTTCCGTATTCTTGTATTGATCCTTTCTCCAGACTCCAGGCAGAAAAGCGTCTCTTCTCTCAAAGCAACCCTTTTTATGGTATGCTGAATTCGATTACTTTGAAAATCCTCCAGGATCATATTTTCAAATGTTCTTTTCTTTACCTTCACCTCTTTGGGATCTAATTTCCTTCAAATTTTCTTGGGATTTCCTTATGTAGAGAATTGTATTTGTTCTTTCCTTTCTTGGAAATAGGTGTCACCCTTCTCTCGGATGCTTTGTTCCCACAGTTGCTTAAGACTGGGAAAGGAATACAGTGATGCCCACCCTCACTATTTCTGAGTTTGCTATTGTCTTGCCGGCCTGTCCACAGAAACGGTGGGTTTGCTTCTGCCCCATTTTCCCGATGGTAAGCCGGCCAGAGTCAGGGCTGAAGCTTTCCTCCTGAAGGCAGGTCTAGGGCCCTATCCTCCCACCTCCTCCATGGAGCGGAGCAGATGCATGGCAGTGGGTGCGTTTTCTCAAGATTTAGGCATGAGTGGAGTGTTAATAAAGGCCTCATCGTGGCTGATACACATTTTCTAATCCAGCTTTAACCAATGATAACATGGATGGTTTGAACTCCATCACTCTATTTTATTTNCTAATCCAGCTTTAACCAATGATAACATGGATGGTTTGAACTCCATCACTCTATTTTATTTATTTTATTTTTCGTTAATTTATTAGCTCATTCTACATTCAGAAGAGGACGGGGTATGATTATTCCCTCTTACAACCCCAGCACCTCCTATTTATTGCAAACACACCCATTCTGCTCACCCTGGCTTCTTCCTGTCATTGTCCTCCAATCTGTCTCCTTCTTATCTCTATCAAACTTAAAACGTCTGCTCCACTCCTGCTTCCTCTACTGATCATGTATTCATTTTATATAAATATATTATACCCATTCTATATGCATATAATCTCTTCTCTCATCAAATAAATATGTATGCATGAATTTTTAAAATGAGCTAGCACTAAAAGACTTATAAAGAAAAACTTTACAACACTCATTCCCTCTTCCATCTCCCCACTACCTTCTCCTATTTGCAATAGACAAATATTTTAAATTTTTTCTAGTTGCTTCTTCTGGAAGTAATTTCCATATTACTAGTGTTTGCTTTCCTTGACCTCCTTTGCTCACTACTGGTCGTTGTTTATGTCTGCTATGCTAATGACTTATTTTATACCATGACCCACCTCTTCTCCCCTAGGCTCCAGCATAATTTTTAATTTTTAAATTAATTAATTCTATTTATTATCTTTTTGGACTCACTGTCTCACACCCCATAGCCAACTCATCAGCTAGACAGTCACTTCTGTCATCAAAATATATCCTGAACCCAACTGCTTCTTGCTAATGGCACCTGCTTCTACCAAACTTCAGGATGTTTTATCTCTTGTCTGGACCACTACAATAGATTTCAAACTATTTTTCTTGCTTCCATCCGTGGCAACTTGCAGTCTATTCTGCACACAGCAGTCAGAATGACATAAATGTTTATAACGACATAATAGTTTTCCTAAACTCTGCCCTCCAAAGACCTCCCACCTGCTTGGTAAGTGCAAGGTCTTCCCCGTGTCTCCTAAAGACCTACATGGTTTGAATTCTTGCCACCTTCCTCATCGATCACTGGTTTTGTCTCACTGGCTTTCTTGAAATTTCTCAAACACACCACGAATGCTCTTCTCAGAGCCACTGCACTTGCTGTTCCCTTGCTCCACATATTCATGTTCTTCTCCCTCTCACTTCATTTCGGTCCCATTTGAGA
>NW_007737959.1:37230-41784 GCF_000696425.1 Galeopterus variegatus | reverse complement strand
TCATGCAACCAAATAACATGAAATTAAATCAATAACTTTAAAAAAGGCTAAAATGTTTTTTCCCCCAAACACAACAGAGAGGAACGTGAGTAATGTACATACAAATGGGGGTTCTGTCAGTGACAACAAGGACTATGTGTTGGTTCATATCAAATCCAAGAATATTAGACAGCCCGACATAGAACCTTCTTGTGGTTTCTCTCCATGTGCAGCATTCATTATGGTAGTTAGGTCGCCTCACTGGTGCTCTGCAGGTCTGAAGTTGTGTTTCTCGTGTCATTGCCGGCATCTCCACCCTCAGAGCTGCTTTTGTTCTCCTCTTCTTTGCAGTCTTTGTCATCTTCATCTCCTGGAGATTTCCGGGACTGTTTAGAGGATGTCTTTGAAGTGTATGACTTTTTCCGTTTTGAGCCTGCTGTTTCATTCTTTCTTTTGCCTCTTCCGTCTTCTACTCTATCGCCTTCTTCCTCGCTGCTTGCATCTGCATATTTCCACCTTCTCCCTCAGTTTCTGAAGAGCTCTGTTGCTGAATTGCCTGGCATCCCGTAAACTTTACTCCTGGGTTATTTTCTCTTTCCCACAATCCTTCATTAAATCCTTTCCGTTTGTTTGACTTTCCAAACTTGTCTTTGTATTCCTTATATGGAAAAAGGTCTTTAGGACCTAGAAATGCAGTTTCATGGGTGCCAAAAAAGAAGATAGGATATTTGTTTGCTGGAGGCTTCACAGCTCCTTCTGGGAGTTCATCAATCCGGGCCGGCCAGTGCGGGTAGCCCTTCATCTTGGCGAAGACCAGGTCACCCGCTTTGTACTCGCGGGGCCGCGGACGCGCCATCCCGGCCGTTCCTCTTCCCGGTCGTCCTTGGTCGCCGCGAAGTCGCCGGGAGGCCGCCCCGCCGTGGGCCGACGGACTGCGCCGCGCTCCCCGCGGGCCTCCGAAGTATAAGCCTCTTAAAGTTCGCCCCTTCCAAGGGCTCCGTGAGTAGTTTCCATCTAGTTAGAAACACAGTTAGACTCAGTGTACCTTACCTCAATCAGATTTTTTTTTTCATTTTAGACATTTCAGAAACCTTTTTCAGTGCAGCCGATCTGAGTAGGCTAAAAGAATCCATTTGTAATCCGTGTATCTATAAAATACATTAGCATGCCTATGGTCTTTGGTTTTGACATGCACTTGTGTAGAAATATTTATATTACTGTTGTGAAATAGTTAATGATGCTGATACTTTACCTAACACATAGCCACCTGTCCTCAGCCCTTGGTTCATCTCGTTTTACACAGTCTTTAGTACTTCTCCAAAGCTATTGTATTAACTATTACTGACTCCCAAATATTTAGCAAGCTTCACATTTATCTAGCTCACTGGTCATCTCTTTCTAGATATGCCACAGAAATATTAAATGAAAAGGAAATGTGCAATTCTTTCTCCCAATCTTGTCATTTTCCTGTATTTCTCATGTAGGAACCTGGTAGTGATACCAGATCTTCCCTGCATGTAATCTACATAATCAGTCAGTCACCAGGTTTTATAGATTGTAGCTCTCAAACAGCTCTCAATTCAATCTGCTCCTCTCTGTGGCCAGCAGGACTTATATCCTTAAAAACTATCAGAGCAACTCACTCTATTGCTTGTGGACATAGCCTCCCTGACTCAGGCTAACATTCATCCAAGCTGTCCTCTGTATCCCAGACAAATTCAAAGCTGGGCATGTCCTTTGATGACTCTCTGAATCTCCAGGATAAAAGTTGACCAAAGACGATCACTTTATGCCCTTCATTGCTAGATTCTGTGCATCTCTCTAGACCAATCTCCTACCAGTGCTCTGGGCAGATTCTTTGCACCTGTTATTCTGAATGACTAATGGTTTGCCAAATGCACCATGGCAATTTCTTTCACATGTTGCTCCCTCTATTTCAAATGTCCTTTGCTACTGCCTCTGTTCGGTTAATTTCTACTTATCCATCAAGACTCAGCATCAGCATTTTCTTTGCTAGCAATTCTTTTCTGAATCCGCAGTGTGATTTATGTGCCCTTCCTTGGTGCTCCCATGACAACATGTGAAGATCTCTTTTAAGGTTTATCAGGCTGTACTAACACTCATTATTTATCTCTCTATAGTGTTTTATTTGTGTATCTTGCCAACTAAACTGTCAATGACAGTGTTTTGATCATCTTTATCTCCTGTCTAGTCTGGTAATATTTGTTAAGTATCCATGGAAAGATGGAAGAATAAATAAATAAAACCTGTCTACCTAGACCTAGAAGAACTTTCCAGAACCAAATGAAGCTAAGATGTATCATTAAGGCACTGTGGGTAAAGATCACATGCTATTACATACAATGACAACTTGAAGATACAGAGGTATGGGAAATGACGACTTTTTTGTTTTGATTTTTAACCAAAAATTAAGTACTATTTAAGTTGTGTAATATAGTCCTGATGTGTCTGTGTGTGTCTGTGTGTGTGTTGGGGGGAATTGAATAACAAATATGACTTCTGTGGACCTATTCTAACTCTGTTATTTCATTAATTTTTCTTTGGCACAGGCGTTTAAACTGTTTGATGGTGTTTTTAATTTGGATTATATATATGTATGTATAATATATTTAGTATATTTTAAATACATATTTCAATTAATAAGGATATCTGTCTACTATCTATCTATATTGCCTTAGTATCAGTATGATTACCAAGTTACCAAGATTTAAAAAGTGTATTAAAGCCATAGATTGAGTGATAAAAAGTCAATGTAGTTGAAATTCCTCTAATGGTATTTAAAATTAATGAATAAATGAGATTTCAAGAACACAGGTTTGACTTCAGGCATGAGTTTATAATTCCCTTTATTTCCTGCCATTTGCCCCAGATGATTTCTTGTGAGCACCATTTGTATTGGTTTGGTTTTAATTAGAGTCTGAAAATTATAGTTTGACTGTACAGTCATAACAACATAAGAAAAAATACTATGTAGCAGATTAGAATTTACTACAGCAAGGCATTCAATTGTTGACTAACCCCAGTGTCCTTCACCTGAAAAACCCTGCCTGGAAGGCCATACCAAACATTTATTACTTGCAGGATGAAAAAGTGCTTCCTTATGTATGTGCTGACTTTATTTTCCTTTAACTTTCATTAAAGGCTGTTTGTGCTAGGTAAGCTGAATACAAAAACGGTAAACTACATTATCTACACTTATGATTCTGTGTACTTTAATTAGATTCTATGTGTCATTTCCATAGGTGGAAGGGTCTGTCCCACCAATCCTGTGATTCAGTCCTTTCCAGCTGTCATTATCTAGTTTGCATCTTTTTTCTTCCTTTTCTTTTTTTCAAATTTAATTTAATTTTGCAAAAAAAAGAAGAAGAAAAGTTGGGATGGAGTTATGTACCCTCAAAAGCATTTACTACAGATTTTGTAGAATTTAACTAGAATTACACCTACATTCCTGAAAAAAGAAAACAAAAGCAACAGCTCTGATGGGTAATGATAAAAATGTTTCTTCTTTGGCCAGCATGTGATTAGGCACAATGGCATATAACAGCTTTTGAAAATTTTTGACATTAGGGACCACCTCTTTTATGTGCTCTGAATTGTTATTGGCACCCCACAGGTGTTTAATAAATATTAATACTGCTTAGTTTAATAATAAATGAAAAGGAAAAATTGATCTTAAAAAAATCCTGTGGTGGATACACTTTGGAAGATATGATTCATTGCTTCCAAAGGCAATCGTTTTTTATTTCATACATAATCTTAAAGACATAAAATTTTATGTTTCATTTAAAAATAATATAAAGGCTATTCATAGCCAACTTCTTCATTTAGTGTAGAGTAAAATTTCATTTTCGGATCAAACAGGAACAGAGGGACATAAACCAAAATTGTAGACCGATTCATGATGTACAATTGTATACGCAGAATTAAGGCCAGATGGGGCTGTAAAACTAGCCCCTAAATCTCAAATATAATTCCATGTGTTTCAGCAGAATAATATTGAATACCAATCAGAAAATAGGTGGGCATTGGGGTTGTTGTTCTGCAGTTTCTCACCACTCTTTTCTCCCCTATCCTGTCAACCACACACACATGCTTAGCAACTGTCCATCTTCTATTGAGAGGACTGGGAAGGAAAATGCATATGCCTTGATGTACTGGAGGGAGAGGAGTGAGGGTGGAAGTTGTGTAGAGGCAGTTTTTATTCACTCAGATGTTGAATATGGATATTAGAAGGCAGTCTCCCAAAAAAGAGTCCCATTCCATTTTGTTGAATGTAATAAAACTAAAAAAACATTCATTTTATTTTAGAATTTATCTATAGAGATGGAAAGAACTTTGGGCCATAACATTTGTCTTCCTGCATTCAGGTAGAGTTGTAGCTAGCACGATAAACATTAGCTTGTTTAGGCTGCTTTTAGGCTGTCTATACAGGGAGTAAAATGGACATTTTCTTTATTTTTTATAAAAAGAAAGTGTACAAATCAGTCAAATAACTAGTTGGATTGATTTTAACACCCCTCCTCCTCTCCAAATTGTCTCATTGGAAAGAGAAAC
>NW_007737959.1:26626-36858 GCF_000696425.1 Galeopterus variegatus | reverse complement strand
CAGGGAGTAAAATGGACATTTTCTTTATTTTTTATAAAAAGAAAGTGTACAAATCAGTCAAATGACTAGTTGGATTGATTTTAACACCCCTCCTCCTCTCCAAATTGTCTCATTGGAAAGAGAAACTTTCATGTAAAATTCATTTTTCAATGATCTCATCTACTCATGCAAGTGTCTTGAGGTGTATTTAGAACTAGTAACTGTTTTACTGAGAAAAATATGTATGATCACATAGACTGTTTATACATAACTTTTGAACAAGAACACTTCACTTCAAAAACGAATGTAAGAGAACTTATAAAATGCAACACAATGGAATAAATGACTCTCTCTCTCTCTCTCTCTCTCTCTCTCACTCTCTTATATGTATAAAAGTAAAAAATTGTGGGTTGAAAATATTTCAGCCACAAATTTTTTTCACCGTACTGACTATAGCTTATATAGGGTCAAAGTATGGGTCAAGTAGACTCAAGATTATACTTGAACTTTTCAGTTTCGAAGGTATTCTTGTATGCTTCAGTTTTGACTTGAGAGAGATTAGATTGCCTAGTGTGAAATCCCAAATAGTGTCAAAGTGCATTATTGCAATTGATGTTAACATTAAGCAGGCTTGAACGTTCTTGCCAGAAATGACACTACAGCTCAAGACCACACTGACTGGCTAGAACTCGGCATCTCCCTGGAAAGCATTGCTTGTCAAAAATAAAATATTTTGACATGTTTGCATGCCTGAAGAGTAGGTCCCAGGTGGATCACAAAATGGGAGACTAGCCATGGCTACTAAAAATGCTCAGCTTTCTCCCTTCTCAACTGAACTTGAAACTAAAGTGGCAATTTAGGTTACATGCTTATATTCCAAACATGTTTGGTGAGATTGACTATCAGCTACAGAGAAAGCTTTGACCTGGGTGCAGACAGCAGGGCAGTATCCTTGAAGTTCAATCTGAAGATCAAGTTCTCTCTTTAATTGATAAGGAAAAAGTTTCAAATTCCACCTTTTAAAAGTCAGACCTTTATTTTAAGATTTGGATTTTCCATTAAGGAAAAATGTCATGAGGAAACATGATAAATTTTTTATATTCTCAGAATGCTGTCCTTAGTAAGAGCAGAGATAAATATCTTCTGGGAAGGATCAAAAAAGGGGGCTTAACACTGGGAAAGAGACAGAAAGAGGGTAAAGAATCTTACCCTGCTTTGGAATTTTGCCAAGGGCACTCCTAGATATCAGACACAGGTAGCCTAAGGCATCCAACACCAAAGAAACAGAAGGAAAACGTAGGCAAAATAAACCTTAAGAATGCAAAGCTATAATACGAACATTTTATTCTTTTTAAGGCATTATATAATAATTTTCTGAAGGTATTGAAGCAGAAGAAAATCACTATAATAAAAATGAATATTCAGAAATCAGAAAATGGAAATCATTATACTTCTACTATTCTTACAGAGCAATTTTCATCTTTCTGTTTTTCTTTGTTTTTGTTTTTGCAGGCATGGAATGTTCAACCTGCTTGCAATATAGTCTTTAGACATTTTTAGTAAGTTTTCACTTAAGGTGATATAAATAGTATACATATTTTCACTTATCTTGAAACTTTCTAAAGGCTGCAAAATATTCTGTTATCTGGTTAAACCCACCATTCATTTATTCAACAAATACTAACTAAGTGCTCACCATATTCCAGCCACCGTGCTAGGAAGAGGGCATACAGTAGAGAGTACACGGTCCAAACTTCTGTACTCATGGAGCTCGCATTCTAATGTGTGTGGGGGGAGGCAGGCAATAAGTAAATAAACATGTGATAAGATGACGATAAATGATTAGTGTTTTGAAGAAGAAAAAAATGAATCAAAAAAAGTGTATAGAAAACCAGAGGGTGGAAGGATGCTCTATATAAGATGGTCAGAAAGACCTCTCTGAGATGGAGAGATTTAAAGAGAGCCATGTAAGAGGGTGGGTGAATCATAAAAATCTCTTGGAGAAAAGCATTAGGTTAAGGGGAGAGAAAAGAAAGTACAAAAGCTCTGAGGTGTAATCAGGCTTAAAGTTTGCAGAAACCCGCAAGCCAGCCCAAGTGGAATGTATTGATCCAATGAAAAAGAGGTGTGAAATGAGGTCAGTGTCATCGAGAGACCAGATTGATAGGACGGGGCCTGGGGATACAGTACAAGGACTTTGTATTTATTGGTGTGTTGGAGTCTTTGGAAGTTTGAGACCCAACCTACATGTTGAGTACTTTGTAGACGGTTAGCCATAGAGACAGAGACCAGAGGGGATGTTGGAAGAGCCCTTGTCAGCAACTGTAGTAATCTAGGCTAGATAGAGAAAAATAGTAAGTTCTGAAAGAAAAGGCAACAGGATTTATTAATGGGTTAATTGTAAGATATAAGAGAAAGAGAAAAGATTAAGGATGACCTCAAGACGTTCGGCCTAAACAATCGGTGCCATTTATTATGACAAAATACTCATTTCAAAAAGTTGGAAACATGACTCTCATACAAATGCCATGAATGAAGAAAACTAGCACAGAGGATAAAGGATTTTAAATTTTAAAGGAGAATTACAGGAATACGAATTATGTAGGACTGAGGAAAAAAATGCTGGAATAGGATTGCTAAGGTAGATACCAAACTAATATCCTATGGTTCAATAGAACTATCACTGGTTTTTTATTTTTTATTTTTATTGAATCAAAATTGATTATATATATTTTGGGGGTTCAGCATTGAGATATGTTGATCAAATCAATATCACTAGCATATATATTGTTACAAACCGTAATTATTCTTTATGCCCCTTGTCCAACCTCGCCCCATCCCCCTTCTCTCTCCCCCCTCCCCCCTCTAATTACCCTAGATTTTTTCTCTCCTTCTGAAAGAATAATGATTACTCTGTCGATTTGTTGCCTAAATGATCTGTCCAATGCTGAGAGGTGTGATCAGGTCCCCCAATACTATCATAGAGCAGATGCTTCTTCTGTCACTCTGAAATGGGCTTTGTGGAGAGAGACATCCTCTTCTTTTCTTTCTCTCTGCTGGTGACTCTCCTTGTGTCAATGCACTCCAGTGGCTGGAGGACCATCTGCATGGTGGTTGTGGCATCTAGCCTCTTTCGTGGCAGCCATGGTTATGATGGTTGCTGTGGTGGGCCACCCACATGGAGGTGATGTTTTTGGCATGCTCTTTGGCACTGGTGGTGTGCCTGGTTGTGAGGAGTATCTGGTCCCCAGCTCCATGGAACTATCACTGAATGAGCATCTTGGTGAGACAAAACTCTTCAAGTTAACATGTACTTTAACAAAATGTGAGCCTTTAATAAGTAATGTATGTGAGTCGTACAAAAGGCCCTCCTTGGGTGAATCTATTCAGCAATACTTCAACATGACATTGAAAAGACAAGATGCTCTTCCTTTGTCTTATTATTAAGTTTTAGATATTTTATTTTTGTAAAAACTGAGATAGCAAACTCTAGAAGAGGGGCAAGTTGTAAGGGAGGGTCAGCCATTGTTTAATTGTTCACTCATTGTTAAACATTTGATTTATGTATAATATTTTAATGTAAATAAGAGGATTTTAATTTTTTTATGGGGGGTATCTTTAGAATGAATTCCCAAGAGCAATAATTGCTCCCTATAAATTTTCAGTATACTACATGAAGCAGTATTTAAATTTATTACCAATATATACATTTTTAGTGTCACTAATTTTTTTTAACCTTGCTTTCCAAATTTTAGTTGTCTACAAAAGCTCTAAACTTTGGTGTATGTATTGTATGTGGGGAAGGAGATAATTGGATTCACAAAACTACTTCTAATTGAAAGGTTTGCTTGGAACTTTTAAGTCATTGTATTTGACCTAGAGCTGAAAAGCATTTTTAAAAAAGGTATTATAATTAAATGTGTCCTGTAGTATTCATTATGAAAATGAAAGAGTTTATAAGACATAGTTACAGCCTTTGAAGAAATTACAAATTGCTTTATCTTTAGTTGTGAATATGATTTGACATATAAATATGATTTGACAGAAGTGTAGCATGGGATAGGAAGAAGAACATGGACTTTGAAGACAGTTTTAACATGTGCTAGATGTGTTTCTCAGTATCTTTGATTCTTCGTTTATTATCTATAACATAAAGATAATTTTCTTCCAATTGTGTCAATGTTGTAAGGGTTAAATATACATGCACTATCAATGTCTGTTTATCTATCTAAAAATCAATAGTCTACCTTATTTCAGAAAGAATTTTAAGTTAATAATATTGACAATATAATATAGCAGAATGTCATATAGTAAGCAATGAATAAATGGAATCACTGTTGCTGTTTGTATTTCCTCAAACATTTTATGCTGAATCAGATCTCTGTGCTTTTACACTTGTTTCTTGTGACTAGATGTCCGTCCACTTTCCTCACCTCTCTCTCCCTCGATTCTCCCATTTTTTAAGATTTATCTCAGTTGCCCTTTTGTGCATGAAAACTTTCATATCCAGTATGGTGAGTCTATCCCACCACAGCCCAGCTCCTCCGTTTTCCCATCACCTGGCACACACTTGGATTAGAGATAAATCTCAATCAGTGTCATATGAATGAATAATGGAAAAAAGAGTCTAAAAATCATATGATTACTTATTTATTCAGTTATTCTGTAGAATCATGATTAAGCTAACACAGGGCATCCAGAAATATGTGTCTACCATAAACTTCAGGCCTCTTTGGCACTTTTGTTTCTGCATGCGTGCAATGTTACATAAAGGTCTCATGATTGGAAAACCCTTAAATGCTAATTCCTATGACCTGGAGGAAAAGAGGAGACAATATACAACAGATTGTAGATTGTCTGTCTTTCCTCTTTTTCCCCCATAGTCAAACACTATGCACCAGTGTTACTTTAAACACAGCATAGTTTATGGGCCAGCCCAGTGGCGCACTGGAGAGTGCGCCGCTTGGGAGCCCGGTGGCGCTCCCGCCAAGGGTTCGGATCCCATGTGGAGACTGGTTCCCGCTCACTGGCTGAGTGCGGTGCGGGTGCAACACTGAGGGTTGCGATCCCGTTACCAGTCAGTAAAAAAGAGACAAAAAGGAAAAAAAAAAAAACACAGCATAGTTTATGAGAAGCATCTTACACTCACAGCTACAATCACACAGGAGAATCTAAAAGTAACAGATCCACAACTTTAGAAGAACACTAATAAATAAACACAAAGAATTTGAAAACCATGGCATAGGGACCAGTATGCAGGGAATTAGATAATACTATCAGTTGGCCATCCAACTCTTGTTCCACAAAATAGTGCTTGAGACTTGGATCCGTTGTGGATAACATTCTCTGCTTCTTCAGCAGTTTTCAGAATATAATCTTAATGTCATGTTAACAGCCATTGACAAGACAGGACCACCCACAACAAAGCCCTGGAATGCAGCCAGTCCACCAACCTTGCTGTAATACTGTCAACAATTCAACTCTGCTGGAGTAAATAGGCACATACACATAGGGCTTAAAAAGCAAACAGGTGTGCCTTAAACTAGGAAAAACGAAGACCAAATCAAGGCTAAAAGGACATACCAAAGACCTTAGAGCAGCATTATTTTGAATAGCTAGAAAGCAGTCATTATTTACCAAGTAAAGAGACATTTGTAAAACAGAGATTTGGGGGATTTGGGCAGGGCTAAAAGCAACGTGCAAACAGAAGAAGAAAACCATAAGAGCTATAACTTTATCCCCAGAAGAACAAAATGCCATAATTTTCATAGAAGGATGACCTTCTGGGCTGTTAATAACTCTGGGTGACCTATCTGTAATATATGTGCCAAGGACGTGTGTACTGCATTGTCCAAACAAGCTTGGATAGTTCTAGTGGAAATAGTGTATTTACTCTGGGATATCCAGGAGTATAAGTGGCTTTTTGGATTTCCTAGAGAGGAAGCTCTAAGGTGATATCATGATCACTTGTCTACAAAAAAATCTGTGTCCACTGAGGTACAGAATCTGGGTAGCCAGAGACTTAAAAATGTGACTCCCCAAATGACACTGGCAGGAGGCATGTGTGTGAGCAGATACCACCCTGAAGTCACTGGAAAGAAAGATGGGGAAGAAGCCATAGAGAGGTAAATCTGAAAAATAAGATTCCAGGGCACAGGTGAATAGAATTAGAGCCATGTTGAGCTATTAAAATAGCAGAGCACTCTGAAAACAAGGAATATGTACATAGAATGGGTTTTAGATCTGATCTCAGGAGAAAAATAAGTGAATAATCAGAAAGAACACACAAGAGGTTGACATAATCAGAAAACATGCATTGGGCATCATGCAGAGGAGAGGGAAATGCTCTGAAAACAAGGAATATGTACATAGAATGGGTTTTAGATCTGATCTCAGGAGAAAAATAAAGTGAATAATCAGAAAGAACACACGAGAGGTTGACATAATCAGAAAACATGCATTGGGCATCATGCAGAGGAGAGGGAAACATCAGGTGGGAAGTCCAGGGTAAATATAGTTTGTGGGTTTCAGTTAGTCACATAAATCAGTAGGATCTCTCATTAGAAATGATCCTGAGATATGATGGATTATGGACTTGACCAGCACCATTTTGCACACAATAAGCACAAAATAATCGCCAGCCCCTCCCTTTGTAAGGAACCTCATGATTTCTCAGAAACAGAAACCTTTTTGCTTCTGCAAGGGCACAATTCTCCACCCTGGTCACATAGCTTCTGCATTAGCACAATGCCCCTCCTTGATTGTTATCAGGCAGCCCTTGGCACCCTATATAAGCTCTCCCACCCCCACACCTGGTACTTTCCTCTATTTTGAGGGCAGCCCCTGGCTGCCCTCCCTTTTGAGCACAGCCTGGCAGATTTTCTTCCTTTAATAAAGCTTGATTGGTACCCGGCATTTTTGGCTCACTTTCTTTCAGGATATTCTTAGAAAAGGTCAAATAAAAGCAGTGATAAAAATATGTTCATGATTGGCCTGCCAGGAAATGCAGAAAAGGATATACTACCTACCCAAAATCCTACCAATAGGAGCTTGACCACAATAGCCAATTTTACTTCCTAACTGTTAATCTTTTAAACATTATTGTCCACGTCCACAACTCTAGCAATGGCTGGAAGTAGATGATGGCCCTTATCACTCTCTGGGAGGCTGAAAGAGCCATACAAAGCTGTCTCCCACATTCTCCAGACTACTATAGAATTTGTCTTGCCCTGAGCAACTTTGTGTCAGGTTAATCAAATAGAAGGAACTAGGATTGAAGAAGGAAAGAAGCAGCAGTGGGACCACCATTGTTGTCATTATCACATGTCCCTAAAGTATTACAGTCAATGGCAGGGAAGGCAAGGAGTTAATACTGAAGTTAGTTCTTTTCCATACATGGTGAATATCTCCAGCTGCATCTTGTTCTATCAGGAGCTGTCTAAAAGAGGTACACAAAATGCAGCTTTTAAAAAGGCATCTGTGGAGGGAAAACCCATCGAAAAAGCATTAGAGCACAAACAAAGCCCCAGATTAATGCATCTACTAAATAATTTAGCTGAAGGATGGAACAGAAGAAGTGCAATAGGTGAATTAAAATAATATTTAAGCAAACGGGCAAAAAAAGATTATCTTTGAAGGGAACGAAATACACCGTTTTTGTAGATGTTGAGAATATTCCATCCACATACCCTCATGTTATAGGCAAATTGTTTAAATTATACAGAAATGGAAGGTACTCACTTCTGGAGGTGTGGGAGGAAGGATTTGTGGTTTTGATTAATCTATGTGCCCCCAGGCAGCTGCTATTGATCCTGGTTTGGCTGAGCTCATGATGTTTTTATGACAGTCAGGGATTTATTTCTGCTGAAAAAGTTCCGAACATTTATGTCTTTCAGATATTTTTAGGAGAAATCTCATGTCCTAGCAGGAAGAGTGCAAACTCAGAATTGGGGATTGCTTAGTAGGAGAACACGGAAGTTTTTCTAAAAATTGAGGAATAAAAAGCTCTTACAGTGAGTGTTGCTTTATTTAAAGCAAACCAGGATTTTTGATAACTGCTGGGTTAAAGAAAATCTGTGATCCACAAAAGCCATTCTTTAGCCCTTTCTTCTGAGGTTCAGAATAAGTCACGAAGCTACAGATGTGCTTCACTCATGTTCTTGATCTTTAATTCATTAAGAACTAATTCTTCATAAATGTTTTAAGTTAACACATCACTTCATTGATCTGTATTATGTACCTTTAGTTCTTAAATATCAACTTCTTCCTTAACTTGTGGCAGAAAAAAATTTAAAATATATTTTAGAGAGTAATTTATTAACACATCAAATGCAGGTTCATCCTAAGAAATTATATCTGAATAATATTAATAGCCAGTTTCAAACACAATGCTAGGATAGTGATCATGAGACCTGTTTCCTACTGTGCACAGATATTACTGCACCTGAGGAGCTTACTTTGTATTCATAGCCATCCAATCTTTGCAGGCTTTTAATAGGATTAAAAATCAAGAGGAGCCACCTTTATATTCTGTCCATGAAATATTTAAAGTACAAATTAGAACTCTGTACTTACGATCCATTATTTTTCCTACAAACATTTCCTATTACTTGATTACAAAGGTGTGTACTCATGACGCCTATGACGAGTGCACATTTATAAGCTCCCTGCGGCCTGGAATTGTGGAATTCTGAGCACCTTCAGTTTGAAAGACTCCTAATTGCTTGCAGCTGAGTGACAGCAGTGCTAGCAGGAGAGCTACACTTCCCACCCCTCAGATATATTTAGTTCCCTCTCCCATAAATGCAGTATCCATGAGAAGCGCTTCTGAGAGCTTCACTGCCTCATCAATTTCCTTTGCCATTCCCAAAACCAGCACTTGGAGGTGGAGTGCTCTTCTACGTTTCAACATTCCCGGTGCCAAAGGTCGTTGGACTGGCTCAGAGTTAAAAGACTCAAGGCATTTTACATAAACATGAACCTGCTGACTTTCTTCTCTTCCAAGGTAGCTGCAGTGCTAAGTGTAAGTGAAATGCATACGTTTCTCTTCTTTGGGTGGCTGTTGGATAGATTCCCAGGGCCTATTTGATAATTACACAAAACTAACAGGAGGTCCCAGCCAAAGGGGGTGGGTGCCTTTTACCTTCATGATTCCTGGATTAAGCCCTAAACCCTTGGAGATTTGCATACAATGATCTCATCCAGTTTCCTTGGAATCATTAGTGATTGGCTAAATTCACAGCTTTGATTTGATGTGGTTAATCAACAAAATGTTTGAATGCTTATCAAAACCTTTATATCTGGTGTTATAAATTTAGTACCAATAGGATAGGGTCCCTTGAATTTTTTCCTGTCGTACTGGAGACTGACAAAACAGACTTTTATAGCATGTTAAGGCTTTCAGTGCTGACGGGTATGAGAAAAAACACTGACAAGAGAAAAAAAAAGTCAAATATTGAAGTCAGTGATTAGTTTTTAAGTTCTAATTTGCCCATCTATAACAGACACTTGACTATAACCACAATTATTAGTCCTTTTAATAATCTTAGATCAAAGATATCCAAATACAGAATTCTGTTTCATATCAAAATCTGTTCCTCATTAGGCATACAGGACCCAGTTCTAATCTCATTCTCAGCACCCTTCAGTAAAGCATCCAAGCAGGGTAAAAATTCCACTCAATTTACATAGTCATTGCTCAACCACAAAACTTTAAGTAAAACTTCTCCCCGCTTGAAGTAAAACATATAAAATAATATCTCACTTGATAAGGTCTGAAAATAGTATGCCATTTAGAATTTAAGAAGGGAGATTGATTTACATCTATAAAAATCAGTAGATGTCATTCCAAAACTGCCTGCTCATTTTTTTTTTAATGATGGAGAGTTTATGCTAAAGATATGACATTATTTAATAAATATTCGTCTCCTTCAGAAAGTACAAATGAAGATATGGTAGACCAAAATAAACAGTAAATGATGCAGAACAGCTCAAATATCAGGAAGTATAAATATCTATATTTGGTGCAGATAGCACTATTTTTTAGCCTTAAGAAAAACATAAGAAAACAGGCAAAAATCTGGATTTGTCAAAATAAAAGAAATACATATGCTTACATTACACTGCCAACACACATGCACATACATGACTTCAATGTTTGTCTTTCAGTTACAAAAACCATTTCAGGTCAATTGTCTATACTTTATAACATAGCAATGACAGTAAGGGTGACACTATGGAATGCTTGCTGTGTA
>NW_007737959.1:19505-26345 GCF_000696425.1 Galeopterus variegatus | reverse complement strand
GTCTATACTTTATAACATAGCAATGACAGTAAGGGTGACACTATGGAATGCTTGCTGTGTACTGTCGGTAATATTATCATCCCCATTTTACAGATGAGGAAGCTGCAGGACAGAGCTGATAAAAATGTTGTAGCAAGGACACCAGCACAGGATGTCTGGCTCCAGTACCTAATGACGGCCTCTGTCCACTTTCAGGACCGTAGTTTATAATCAGGGTTCATAACATGACCAGACAGCTCTGTGAAGTCATGAAGTACATCAGAGAATGTCAGAGAATGAGTTCTGCTTAATACACTTGGAACATCATAGTTGATGGGCTTTAGGTTTCAAGTTCTTTCCCAGTAAACCAAATTATAGGTCATATTTTATGAGAGTTGTAATAGAAAATGTCCACATTTCAGTATCTATGCTGATGTTTCACGTACTCATTATCAAGTACAAAAATATGTATGTTCCTGAACATTTAAAGGTTAGAAACTGAATTAAAATTTTATCCTAGTATTTCTTTATATAGAGTAGGTGATCAATATATTTTTTCTATGGCTTATTTGCAGCTTAAAGTTTTACCTCAGAAATATATAAAGACTCTAACTGTTTAAGAGACTTGTTAATGTGTGACTAATTTTATCTTGGCAAGTTGAATTTGGTTGAAATTCAACATATATTGATATCCAGCTCCCACTGAGGACAGAGATCTGAGAGTTTTTCCTTACCAAGAAGTAGGTACATCTTGATTAGGGTGGTGAATAGTTGGTCCTTCCCTTTCCTCTACCCATGGTGGATTTTCCACAGACCTTCTGCATAATCTCAGAATTCTTCTAAACAAAATTATATAGGGACTCTTCATCAATAAAATGCAGTTAGAATAAAATGCATTTGCCATCCTTCCTTTGGATAATTTATTTCTGGATAAACATTAATTTTGAGAACTAATGAAGAAAACATGTGATGATAATGGGGGTGAAGTGTTACGGAGAAGTGTTAAGCAACTGAACATAACCTCTGATACAATGAAGAAGAGGTCTTATAAAAAATGGTATCTCTTATAAAGAGAGATACTATTGGGGAGCCAGGAAAGTAATGACTTCCAAGGCTGTCTATTTAGGAGTGTCAGAAAGACACGAAGCATAAAAGAAAGAAAAAAATGCTACCTTCATAATGTTGTATTTGAGTTAGAAATGGTCAAGCGTTTCTGTCAATTTCTAAGTTGTGTCATTCACAGAGTAAACCTTTTTTTATTATAAATAGTAGTAGTAGTAGTTTCAGTGGTAATAAAAATACAGCAAAAGTTATTACAACTATGAATCATGTACTGGAAACTGATAATATGCTAAGCATTTCATAATATGTGTCAATACTCATAGATATTTTTGATTAAAAAAAGAAATTATTACGAAAGATTATTGAGCATAGAAACAGGCATTGTTCACTATCAGCCCAGGAAATTAGAGTTTAGAAGGTCTTTTTACAATAAAACACACAGTATTACATTTGTTTCATAGTTGCATTATATGTAAGTAATGCACTTTCCTCCCACAGGAATAAAGTATTTTCTTGCAGAAAAAATTGAACTCCAAACAATGTGAATTATTAGGCAGTAAAATACGTAAGTAAGTACAATCTTATACAGAGGAATTAGGTAAGAATGATCAAGAAAATTATTTCAACACAACAATTAGCTGCAATAGTTGTAAGATGTTAAAGTCTGAAAAGGATTTTTTTTTTTTTACCATATGGGAGTTATTAATAAATCAATATCAAATTTGACAGCCAGTCTAATAGCTTAAGATCAGCTTCAAAGTCAGTGTTTAAAAATATGAATTTATTTCAGTATATCAAAAGGCAAAGGGGAAATGAGGCATTTATACATAAAAAATAGGTTCATATATTTATATGTGAGCAATTGGTAACCTATGGGATAAAGCTAAAGCAATTTTTTTATGTAGTGGTTTTCATTTTGTACATTCAAAAAGGCAGAGGGGAAAAAGCACTTCCATATAACTGGTTAGTGTAAACTCCATCGAATTATCCTCATGAGGTAACCAAGTATTTAGTTTCCAACTCTGATATTTTAGCACTAATAGAGACAGGGGTTTGGCTACACAATATCCCTTCCCTAAATAAACTGCATATGGTAGATACAAATAATCTTTTTAAAGGTATCTTTAAAACTCAAACTCAACACTCTTCCCATATTCAAACTGTTTATTTATTGCACCTCGTGCTTATAAGAAGAGACATGAAATAATGTGCTATGTTTCATTTAATCTCATTATAAAAAAATCAACCTGTGTTGCATTCACATTTGAGGTAATATACCACGTCAACAAGGCACTACANAATAATCTTTTTAAAGGTATCTTTAAAACTCAAACTCAACACTCTTCCCATATTCAAACTGTTTATTTATTGCACCTCGTGCTTATAAGAAGAGACATGAAATAATGTGCTATGTTTCATTTAATCTCATTATAAAAAATCAACCTGTGTTGCATTCACATTTGAGGTAATATACCACGTCAACAAGGCACTACATAATGAAACAAAGTGGAAAGCCTTGTCCTAAAGCCTTTACTTTCTAGGTGAATGAAATAGAAAAAAAAATATTTAGTAATGCTTATGTGGTGCAGTTTTACATTATCACTGATTCATGCACAAATTTGGTTATTACTATTCTCTAATAAATTTGATTGATTTTTGGTCAACCTCATTGGCAAAAAGAGTTTTTGTAAAGTTTCCACTTTCTAATATCTTCTTAGAAGTTCAAATTTTCCCCTTCTCTAGTAATTTCCAGCCTTTTCCATTTGGTTGCTATTACCATTTATTTTTCTTATGTTTCAACTGGAAGAGCTGCCAAGCAAAGATGTCTTTTCAGGACATAGAGGTGGCGTGCCAGTACATGGTTCCAACACCGCCACTCGGTGGTTCCCTGCCAGTTGTAAAGAAGAAGGGGAGTCCATTCTCTTGTCTTGGCCCTGAAAGCACTCATGTGACTCATCTTTTCGGAGATGGTTAGCAGTTTTGTCAAGAGTTCCTTTTAACATATAGATTTTAGAATCAGAGGATGTGTCTGAGTGATATGTATTTGAGGAAGCTTTTAGATGAAGTAATGGCACTGAGAAAATCAACTCTAAGTTTTGTTAAATATGTAATACATTTGATATATGGGGTTATATCAGTAGCACTGAAAGAATGATTTGGTTGTTTGAAGATAAGCCAAGATCCTGTGTACTTTTTTAACCTCCCACCCCTTTTTAAAAATTTTAGAAACAGCGTATACTAATGAGTAGAAGATGTCTTTTAAGGCAGTTGCTTTTAGGAAAAGCATGATTTAAGACAAGCACAGTGAAAAAGGTCATAAGGCATTTAAGGAAGCGTCAGGGAAGGGTTGGTATAGTCTTCTGTGTATCTGATTTTATGTAACTTTGAATGTGTTACTTAACCTTCCATGCCTCATTTTTTTTCCATTCATAAAAATGACAATAATTATACTTGCCACCTGTGTACCTCAAAGGAAAGAGGGAGGACTAATGAAATGTCTGCCAAGGGCTTTGAACTTTTCAGAATAAAGCTTTTATGACTCCATAAAGTACAAAATAGTATCCTGAGCTTGTATTTTTCCTGGCATTTACCTCCATCTCTCAAGTTCTTGCACCCTATTGGCTACTGTTACTCACAACATCCCCCTCTCTTCTGGTCCTTGTCAGAGTTATTCTAGAGAAGTGCCAGGCTGCTTCTGTTTTTACCCTAGACTAAGCAGACTTTCATTTTGGTCATAGTATCTGAAACTTTTGTTCCCGTTGCCTGTTTTCCTGTGCATGTTAGACTGTTTTGCAGGCATGGAAGCATGGGTAAATGACATGAGAACCAATGTGGGAAACATCAACTAAGGCATTCCTAAATGACACATTAATACTGAGAATATATCATTACACAGCCAACTTGGAATGCTACAAAACATCTCCTACTATTGTAAAAGAAAAATTGGTCCTGCCAAAGTGCAATCTTATAGCTTATAAATATTTTAAAAATATTTGTAATCTATCATCCTCTCTCTCATTTTAGCTTTTTGGTATTCCTTGAAAGTGGAGCCAGAAAGAAATTTTTGGCTGCTGGAATCAAAACCTGGGTCTTCCAGGTAGTCAATCCTTTCTGCGTTTGATTGAGGGAACGTTAAATGTACTGGATCTGGATCTGCTGACACTGCAAATCGGCAACGCTTGGGAAGATCCTGAGATGAGTCAATGCTGGGAGTCATGGTCAAATCACAGCAGTGGGTTACTTCAGTTTATTGCTATAGTGATAAGTTGAAAAGAAATCTTGAGAATTCATGTAGTTCAGTCTCCAGCCTTTGAGTCTTCTCTGTGTAAGAAAAAAAATGAGGTTCATAATTGGAAAAAGCTTTGATGCATAGGAATATAACCTTTTTTCTGATCAATGTTGTTTCAGTAGGTAGTGATAACTAATTAATTAATTAATGCTATCGTTTTATTGAATGTTTGTTGTATGCCAACCAACACTGGAGATTTCAAGGGAAATATGAGACTTAGTCCAGGTCCTCAAAGAGATTCAATTCTAGTTTGTCAGAAGAGAACCCACCTTTATCCAGCATTGCACACAGACAGGCCAAGTAAAAATAATTACTTACATCATTTTAGGCTGCTGAGAATGGCAGACACAAACACACAAGACGCGCGTGCACACACACACACACACACACAAATAATTACTTACATCATTTTAGGCTGCTGAGAATGGCAGACACAAACACACAAGACGCGCGCGCGCGCGCGCGCACACACACACACACACACACACACTTTTCCTTCTTGGCTTAATTCTTAAAATGCTGTGCTTTAGTACTGGATTACTCGGTTTAGCTTAAGACATTGAGCCCTACTGAAATGTGAAATGAGGAACTAACAATTGTTGTCCCAACGTTCATTGTCATCATTTATTCACTTGCCCCTGGAATGCATTTCTGATCTTCAGAAAGGATCTGCTTCTGATGTGGGTGAACTTTACTACAGTTAAGGAAGAAGTCCCCAAAGCCCTGTCCATGAGTCACACTTGGGCAAGTGAGATGGCTCGGCAAGGTTCCTGTTGATATATAATTTAATTTATAAATAATCACCTGTTTTCTCCTAGTGTTGTTTATCTCCTGTGATTTTTCTCCTAAGCTACCAAATCATTTTAATGGATGTCAATAATTAAAAACATACTGGTTGTGATTTAAACATGGTAAAATGTAGGCAAATTGATTACTGAAATTCCACATCCTTTTTTATATAAATTTGGTAAGATCATTAGCTAGCTAGATTTATCAAAGGCATTTTATTCTGGGACATAAGACATATATGCTAATTAGAAATACATAATTATGTGGGGTAGATGATATGTAAAATTAGTCTTCAGATAGCTTTATTCTTTCTCAGAAGAGATTTAAATAGAATGTACATATAAAGTACAAATGAGATTTAATTTTATATGTAGCATTTAAAATGTAAATCGCAGTAATAAAAAATGGTAGATGACTTGTGGTTTGGCTAAGGAGAAACAGGAATAAAATGGTTATTTCATGACTTATCCTGTAACTACATCCTCGACTAGAGACCTTCCAAATCTCTCTCTTTGTCTCAAAGGTGTTTCAGGACTGGTAGGAGAGAGTCAGTTACATTCTTGGGGTATCTCAAAATCACTGTAAGTCATTAACAGAGTTTTATTCATTACCTCATTCATAATAGACAATAAAGTTGTAGAGCTAGGCAGATTGAGCACAGAATCCCTCTCCTAAAGGAGTTTACAGTGTAGTGTTTAGATGAGCAACTGGCCAGTCAACCACTATTTAGGGTGATAAGTACAGTTGACCCTTGAACAACAACAGATTTGAACTGCATGGGTCCACTTATACACAGATTTTTTTTAACCAACTATGGATCAAAAATACAGTATTCTTGGGATGTGGAACCACATTTAGGGAGAGCTAACTTTTTATATACACTGGTTCCACAGGGCCAACTTTGGGACTTGAGTATCCATGGATTTTGGCATGTGCAGGGGCTCCTGGAACCAATTGCCTGAGGATGCCGAGGGATGACTGTATAATGACATATATGTGCATGGGTGATTTTGGAGCACATTTAGAGGACAGATGCCTTGCCTTGCTAAGGACAGTGTGTCGAAGAAGGTGTCCTGTATCCCTCTGATATCTTGAATCTCAAACAGAAGGAGATATCTGATGGGAAAAAAAGTCTAGGGAGAGGAATCAAAGGCCTATGGATTAGAGAAGCAGATATTCTGAAGACGATAGTAGGTAGTTTATCGTGGCTGAGTTGTAAGCAAAAACTGGGGAGTGTCAATCACATTTATATTACAGTGTTTGAGTCGGCATCACGGATGGCTCCAGAGTGGAGACAAGGCTAGAATCAGGTCCTACAGTCACAGTCAGTTACCCAGAGGAAGACAAGGGGACCATGGGAGACAAAGCCAAAACTGAAGAGTGGACTGAGTCATTACATGCTCAAGTCTCACATGCACGAAAGCCAACATTTTTAGACTTTTGGTGTTATTTCCATGTGAAGTTATACAAAGAGTCAGTACATTTTTATATGTGTGTTAGCTTTGTTTATTTAAGTAAAATCATCAAAATGCATTACAATTTTTATAACTCTTCAGATATTTCTTTACTTTTTATATACACAAAAGCTTCAAAAATGGAAGAGGACGACACCTCTCCAGCCCTGTTATCAGGCATAATGGAGGGGAATGGTTCAACCTGACAGCTTTTTAACCCTATGCAGGTGAAATGTTTTGTTCAAGTGTATACAGTTGGCTCACGGC
>NW_007737959.1:16751-18572 GCF_000696425.1 Galeopterus variegatus | reverse complement strand
TTGCCGGACACGAAAAAAGACAAAAAGGAAAAAATAAATAAATAAATAAATAAATAAATACAAGCACTACTATTTGATGCTTAGAACTCTAATGGAGAGAAAAGAAAGAGGCGATGTTAGAAGATTGAGGGGGGAAGGTAAGTGCTAAAAAATAATGGAGGAAAAAAATGATGGTTAGTTTCAATCAGAAAAAGAAACTAAATACTCAGTGGAATAGATTAATATTATTGCAGAGGAAATGTAAGCAAGTGTACCTCCTTTGCAATATCCAGGCCAGAGGCAGTAGCAGACAGAATAATTTCCCCTTGTCCTTCAAATTTGGCCTTGCCCTTGTCTTGTTAAGTCCTTTAGAGTACTCGTATTTCTCATACAAGTTTAAGATAGCGTGATCTGAATAAGTGTCCGAAGTTTTTATTTTGTAGGTCAACTTGTAAATACAGTTATTTAAATGAGTGGAGCAGACAGTGGAACACATCTAAATTTAGCCACTCTGAGTGGGTAGTAAAGGATAAAAATCCAAAAAAAAAAAAAATATATACAAAAACCCAAACCTGGCAAATCTCATTGATGGATGCAAGTCTTAAAAGTTTGTGAAAAAATATATACAAAAACCCAAACCTGGCAAATCTCATTGATGGATGCAAGTCTTAAAAGTTTGTGCAATGATGACACAGATTTTCAAATAGCTAATATTTGGGCACCTGCAGATTAACATTCAGTAAACTTACATCTTTAAAAGATCTGCTCAGGTTGGACAAATTATTTTCTCATCAGCAGTATTAACCACTGCCGCAGCTGAAAAGACAAACAAACCACAAACATCTGAGAAAGAGATGAATTAAGAACACAAGGAGAAGAACTTCTGCAGACTGCAACCGACACAACTTTCCCTTTCTTTCTATTGGATTATCTCCAATCCACCCTAAATTGCTGAACTGACATGTGGTAAATTTGGACGGCCCAGAAGAGGTGAAAACATATCCAGCTGTGCATTTCTGGCAATCTGCGATTTCACCTGGTATTTTTGGATAGCAGGACCGCTGCCACACTTTTGGATCAATCATTGTAGTAAGTTAAACGTTTTCCCAGTTTCCTGGCACAGGCAATGAAAAATATTTTGGGAAAGATGGAGTTCATAGAGCAGACATGCAAGTAACTATTCACTCACTAGCTTTAGATCAGATTAAGTTGGAGAACTGGAGAATTTGCTCATTCTATTTATTTGATTACTTTTGCTTCTCCTGGAAGGAGAGATAGCTAATTGTCTGGGATTCTTTTATAATATTCTTATGTTTTTATAGTGCAGTTTTGAATTTCTCTTGAAGGTTTATAACACAATAGAGAGCTTTCCCTGTACACATACCAAGTCTGCCTGATATCTGGATGGTGGAGGTGTTTGTTCTTCACACTAGACTGCAAGTCTCTGGAGCTCAGGGTCTCTGTCCTGGTCATATTATTTTTATTTTTTTATTTTTCTGGTGTCTGATCAGTATGCGGATCTGAACCCTTGATCTTGTTGTTGTAACACCATACTCCAACCGATGTCCTGTTCATCTTACATCAGCTACATCCCAATCTGTCTCATATTCTCAGGTGCTCAGTTGATACCTGTGGGTGCAATTTCATTGAAATTCAGTGGGAAGTATTGTAAACTTTCTCCTTTTTCAGGATTTATAGTTTTATAGAAGAGTTAAAAATGCATTCAAATTACTATACCGTATTTCTGGATATGACAAATGTTAAATGTAAAAATGAAAGACAGTACAAAGAAGATAGGATTTATGTCTAGTAGGGGAATCTAAAATGAACCTTGTAGGATGA
>NW_007737959.1:13339-15762 GCF_000696425.1 Galeopterus variegatus | reverse complement strand
CTTAGAAACTACACGATGTTTTTTGGAAGATTAACTTTAACACAAAATGCTATCGCTCAAAGCTCACTATACTGTAAAAGTGTGAATGTCTTTTGGAGTATTACTATAACAAAATTACAGTGATTTAGAAGGTTAGCAAAATAGACTGTGGGGATAAGGGTGGATTAATGAATATATTTATTGAAGCGTATTTTATTATTTCCAAGAAGATTAAATAATCTTAACATAAACTCCAAAATGTGTACAAGCAAATTGAAATCAGTTATTAAAACACCTGTTTCACAAATATATATTACATGTTATTCAAGACACAACACAAATCATGGGAAAAACATTTAGAGAATATTTAGGGTATTGAATCTTTGGTTGCAAACATTACTTCAAATTACATGTTGTGACTTTTACAATTAAATTTTGAAGAAGAATTTCAACATTTTATTCAGTAAGATAATATATATTTATATAATATATAACTTATAATATATATGATAATATATTATATGTAAGTACAATATAATATATATAAGTATTATATTTAAGTTTATAAGTATGCAAATTATAAGTATTATATATACTTTATATATTATCTTTAATGTTCACAGTTCTGAGTTAGTGATACCTTTATTAATATATGAAAAATGAGTTTATAGATAATTGTGTCTTAAGCACTTTTGACACTGAATTAGGGCATGGGTTGACAGACACAGAGGGTAGAATAGGGCTATATATGGTTTTATAACTTATTTTCTACCTGGGAGGTGGACAACACATCTTTCCATAATGTACCCTTCTGTAGCTTTTAAATTTGTTGTAATACTAACAATAAATTTTAAAAAATGGAATCTAAATTAGTTTGAGAGTAAAATATGCCAGTAAATAATGTCTAGTAGGGGATGAGTAGAAATGAGCTGAACCAGCATCACACAGGTGAGCCTCCTGGTGCCAGCCAGCAGAACCGCAGCTCCACATGGCTCCCTCACCCCACCGCCTTGAACCCAGGCAGGGGGGAGCTCTAGGACCTGCCCCAGAACCCTGAATTGGCTCTGCACAGGGGAGCCCACTGGAAGCGGCTGGCAGCAGCACCAGACAGTGGAAGTGGGTGGCTCCACATGGCTCCCTCACCCCGCCACCTTGGACCCAGGCAGGGGGGAAGCTCCAGAGCCCACCCCCATGGCCTGAATTGGCACCACACAGGTGAGCCCACTAGGGGCAGCTGGCAGCTACACCAGCCAGCAGAGCCATGCAGCCCCACGCAGCCCCTCATCCCACCTGAGATCCAGTAGGGAGCACCAGTCTATGGTTCTGACCCATTGAGTTTGGCCCACCAGAACTCCACATGCTAGGGGCTCATTCTACGACCACAGAGTCTAGAATGGGAACCGAGGTGGTTTAACATAACTACTACCACACCTACTATCAAGCAAAGACAATTCACTCCCCACAGTAGCAACCAAGGCCACTCCACAGCCAACCTCAGTGCAATAGAAGAAGCAAACCACCTACCAAATGACCANTGAAATTCAGTGGGAAGTATTGTAAACTTTCTCCTTTTTCAGGATTTATAGTTTTATAGAAAAGTTAAAAATGCATTCAAATTACTA
Organism: Galeopterus variegatus; assembly: GCF_000696425.1. Lineage (NCBI taxonomy): Eukaryota > Metazoa > Chordata > Mammalia > Dermoptera > Cynocephalidae > Galeopterus > Galeopterus variegatus. Next base: position 14,161 of record NW_007737959.1, on the reverse strand, counting down.
TACCGTATTTCTGGATATGACAAATGTTAAATGTAAAAATGAAAGAGAGTACAAAGAAGATAGGATTTATGTCTAGTAGGGGAATCTAAAATGAACCTTGTAGGATGAAGAAAAAAGCATGCTAACAAGTAAAATGGACAGGAAGAGACAAATGGAGTCAACTGTATGAGCAAAGCCACAGAGCTAGAGATCTCAGGCTTTGTTGGGAAAAGCTACGTAGTTCTCTGAGGCTGGAGAGAACGTGGGAATGCACAGTTGAGGATTTGCTTTCAGTGCAAACCAACAGACATTAATTGAGCACTCATAGGCACTGTTGGAAAAGTTGATCAAGGCTATGTCTTGTGGTGTACTGAAAGCCAAGGGTGGAGTTTATCTTATTATCTTATCTCACTGGTCACACACAAACCATGAAAGTCAAATGCCTTAAGTTGGATCAAACTTTCCATGTATATTTTCCATGCCTCTTCTTCACAAATTACAGCCAAATACGTATTATTTATCTATATGATACAAGCTTTTCTTTCTTTTTGACTTCACTAAAGTCTTTCCTAAACAGTTTCCTTATCTCTACTTCTTGTGCAAACTGGAAGTCTTGCTTCAGATACTACCTCTTCTGCTAAGCTTTTCTTCATTTTCTTCCTAGATGCTACCTAGGAGTTCACCTAAATTCATACAGAACTTTATTGACAACAGTCATTTTCTGAGTCATTTTATGGTTAAGTGTGGACATGTCTAACCTACCAAATTGCAAGAACATTGAGTGAGATCTCTGTCCATTTCTTTTCTATGCATACCTCCAGAAATTAGAAAAGAGTAATATAC
>NW_007737959.1:10975-12199 GCF_000696425.1 Galeopterus variegatus | reverse complement strand
AAGCAAAGACAATTCACTCCCCACAGTAGCAACCAAGGCCACTCCACAGCCAACCTCAGTGCAATAGAAGAAGCAAACCACCTACCAAATGACCAAGCATCAGCAAAAAAACTCTAGAAGCAAAAACAAGAAGAAATGATACCACCAAAAGGATACAGTAATGCCACAAAATCAGACACCATGGAACAGGGAATCCTTGAAATGTCTGAAAAAGAATTTCAAGCAATGATCATAAGAAAACTTGAAGAAATAAAGGAAGACTCAATTAGAGAACACAATGAAACAAGAAAAAACATCCAGAATATGAAGGAGGAAATCTACAAAGAGATTAATACGATAAAAGAGAGTGTAGCAGACTTCTAGAAATGAAAGACTCACTCAATGAAATAAAAAACAAAAAACATGACTGAGAGCTTGAGCAGCAGAGTAGAGCAAGCAGAAGAAAGAATTTCAGAGCTTGAAGATGGTCTTTTTGAAATAAGTCAGGCAGACGAACAAAGGAAAAAAGAATTAAAAATAATGAGGAAAACCTACAAGAGATAGCAGACAACCTCAAGTGCTCTAACATCCGAATTGTGGGTATTCCTGAAGGGCAGGAGAAAGGAAAAGGTATTGAAAACCTACTCAAGGAAATAGTAATGGAAAACTTCCCAGTTGTAGGGAGAGATACAGACCTCCAGATCCAGGAAGCTCAAAGGTCCCCAAACAGATTCAACCCAAAAAGATCCTCCCCAAGACATATTATAGTTAAATTTGCAAAGCTCAAAGACAAGGAGAAAATTCTACAAGCAGCAAGAGAAAAGCGTCAGGTCACTTATAGGGGAACCCCCATCAAACTAACAGCAGAGTTCTCAACCCAAACCCTACAGGCCAGAAGAAAGTGAAACATTATATTCAAAATACTAAAAGAAAAAAACTGCCAGCCAAGAATTCTTTACCTGGCAAGGCTCTCCTTTAGAAAAGAGAGAGAAATAGTGTATTTCCCAGATAAACAAAAGTTGTGGGAGTTCACCACCACACGACCAGCCCTGAAAGAAATTCTCAAGGGAGTCATTCATCTGGAATCTGAATAATGGTGACCATCATTATGAATACACAAGCAAGAGCAAAACTCACAGTTAAAACAAAAATGTCAGTAAGAAAGGGAAATAAGCTAAATCATTCCACCTTAAATTCCCAACTCACACTGAAGAAGAGAAATAAAAGGGGCAATAATGATCAAAA
>NW_007737959.1:8569-9720 GCF_000696425.1 Galeopterus variegatus | reverse complement strand
TAAACAACACTTCTCAATAACTACTCTGAATGTAAATGGACTAAACTCACCATTCAAAAGATGCAGACTAACTGACTGGATTAAAAAGCTAGACCCGAGTATATGCTGTCTTCAAGAGACCCACCTCACCTGTAAAGATACTCATAGACTAAAAGTGAAGGGATGGAAAAAGATATACCATGTGAACAGAAAAGCAAAAACGAGCAGGAGTAGCTATTCTTATATCAGACAAAATAGACTGTAAACCAAAAAACATTAAAAAAGACAAAGAAGGCCATTATATAGTGATAAAGGGAACTATCTAGCTAGAAGATGTAACAATCATAAACACGTATGCACCCAATACCAGAGCACCCAGATATATTAAGCAAACACTCTTAGACCTAAAGAAGGAGATAGGACCTAATACCTTAATAGTGGGTGATCTGAACACCCCTCTCTCAGTATGGTACAGGATTTCCAGGCAAGAAGTCAACAAAGAGACACAGGATTTAATCTACACCCTAGATCAACTGGACTTGGCAGATATATACAGAACATTTCACCCAACAGCTAAAGAATACACTTTTTTCTCATTAGCTCATGATACATTCTCCAGGATAGAGCATATATTAGGTCACAAATTTAGTCTTGGCAAATTTTAAAAAATTGAAATCATTCCAACAATCTTTTCAGACCACAATGGACTAAAACTGGAGATAAACAATAAGCAAATCACTGGAAACTATACAAATACATGGAAAATAAACAATAGGCTCCTGAATGATCTATGGGTCTAAGAAGAAATTAAATGGGAAATCAAAATTTCTAGAAACTAATGAAAATAAAGATACAGCATACCAAAACTTGTTGGATACTGCAAAAGCAGTACTAAGAGGCAAATTTATTGCAGTAAATGCTTATATCAAAAAAATAGAGAGACTCCACATAAACAACCTAATGCTATGCCTTAAAGAACTTTAAAAACAACAACAATCCAAACCTAAAGGCAATAGACAGAAGGAAATAATTAAGACCAGAGCAGAACTAAATGAAATAGAGACCCAAAAAACAATAGAAAATATCAACAAAACTAAAAGTTGGTTTTTTGAGAAGATAAAGAAAATATATGCACCATTAGCTAAATTAACCAAAAAAAAAAAAAAAAAAAA
>NW_007737959.1:0-7569 GCF_000696425.1 Galeopterus variegatus | reverse complement strand
AAGAGACACAGGATTTAATCTACACCCTAGATCAACTGGACTTGGCAGATATATACAGAACATTTCACCCAACAGCTAAAGAATACACTTTTTTCTCATTAGCTCATGATACATTCTCCAGGATAGAGCATATATTAGGTCACAAATTTAGTCTTGGCAAATTTTAAAAAATTGAAATCATTCCAACAATCTTTTCAGACCACAATGGACTAAAACTNATTAGAGACTATTATAAACAACTGTATGACAACAAATTTAAAAATCTGGAAGATATGGATACGTTTCTAGACACATATAAATTACCAAGACTGAACTAAGAAGAGATAGAAAACCTGAACAGACCAATAACAAGCAAGGAAATTGAAGTGGTAATTAGCAAACTTCCAACAAAAAAAGTCCAGGACCGGATGGCTTTACAGCTGAGTTCTATCAAACTTTTAAAGAGGAGTTAATACCAATTCTCATGAAACTGTTCCAAACAATTGAAACAGATGCTTCTCTCCCAAACTCATTGTGTGAGGCCAACATAACTCTGATACCAAAACCAGATAAAGACACAGCAAAAAAAGAAAATTACAGGCCAGTAACCTTGATGAACCTAGATGCTAAAATCCTCAGCAAAATATTAGCAATTAGAATACAGCAACATATTAAAAAAAATTATGCACTGTGACCAAGTGGGATTCATCCCAGGGGTGCAAGGATGTTTCAACATACGAAAGCCGATAAATGTGATACATCACATCAACACGCTCAAGGACAAAGACCATATGATCATCTCAATAGATGCTGAAAAAGCATTTGACAAAATTCAACATTCCTTCATGATAAAGACACCCAAAAAATTAGGTATAGAAGGAAAATATCTTAACACAATAAAAGCCATTTATAACAAGCCCACTACCAGTCTTATTCTGAATGGGGAAAAATTGAAGGCCTTCCCTTTAAGGACAGGAACAAGACAAGGATGTCCACTCTCACCACTTCTATTCAACATAGTACTGGAGGTACTAGCTAGAGCAACCAGGCCAGAGAAAGAAATAAAGGGAATCCAGATTTGAAAAGATGAAGTCAAACTTTCCCTATTTGCAGATGACATGATACTATATACAGAAAAACTTAAAGACTCTATCAAAAAACTCATAGAGCTGATTAATAACTTCAGTAACATTGCAGGATACAAAATAAATGCTCCCAAATCAGTATCATGTATATACTCAAATAATGAATTAACAGAAAGAGAAATAAAGTAAGCCCATTTACAATTGTCACCAAAAAAATATGATACCTAGGGATCAGTTTAACCAAGGAGGTGAAAGACCTCTGCAATGAGAATTACAAACCACTTCTGAAAGAAATGAAAGAAGACATGAAAAGATGGAAAGATATTCCATTCTCTTGGATTGGAAGAATTAACATTGTGAAAATGTCTATACTACCCAAAGTGATCTACAGATTCAATGCAATCCCCATCAAAATAACAATGATATTCTTCACAGAAATGGAAAAAAAAAATCTTACCTTTCATATGGAAAAACAAAAGACCCTGAACAGCCAAAGCAATCCTGAGCAAAAAAAACAAAACCAAAAACAACAAAAAGCAACAAAGCTTGAGGCATAACTCTGCCTGACTTCAAATTATACTACAAAACTGTTGTAACCAAAACAGCATGGTACTGGTATAAAAATAGACATTCAGACCAGTGGAGTAGAATTGAGAACCCAGAAATCACTCCTCAGGCTTATAGCTCTCTGGTATTAGACAAAAGCAACAAAAATCCACATTGTGGAAAAGATTGCTCCTTCAACAAGTGGTGCCGGGAAAACGGGATATCCATATGCAGAAGAATGAAACTAGACATGCATCTCTCATGATACACTAAAATCAACTCAAAATGAATTAAAGACCTAGGTATATGACCCAAAACTGTAAAATTACTAAGGGAAAATATAGGGGAAACACTTCAGCAGTTAGGTCTGGGAACAGGCTTTATGAACATTAGTCTGAAAGCACAAACAGCAAAAGTAAAAATAAACAAACAGGACTATATCGAACTAAAAAGTTTCTGCACAGCAAAAGAAACAATCAACAAAGTGAAAAGACAACCTACAGAGTGTGAGAAAATTTTTTCCAACTATGCATCCGACAAGGGACTAATATCCAGAATATACATAGAACTCAAGCAATTATACAGTAAAAAAATAAATGACCCAATTAAAAAATGGGCAAAGGAGCTGAATAGACATTTTTCAAAGGAAGACATACAAATGGCCAACAGATACATGAAAAAATGCTCAACATAACTAGTCATCAGGGAAATGAAAATTAAAACCACATTGAGATACCACCTCACTCCAGTTAGACTGGCTATGATCAAAAAGACGGTGAGTAACAAATGCTGGCGAGGGTGTGGAGAGAAAGGAACAGTACTGCACTGTTGGTGGGACTGTAAATTAGTACAATCACTTTGGAAAACAATTTGGAGGTTTCTCAAACAACTGCAGGTAGATCTTCCATATGATCCAGCAATCCCTCTTCTGGGTATATGTCCTGAGAAATGGAAATCATCATGTCGAAGGGACACCTGCACTCCCATGTGCATTGCAGCTCTGTTTACAATAGCCAAGACATGGAACCAACCTAAATGTCCATCAGTAGATGATTGGATAAGGAAACTGTGGTATATATACACCATGGAATACTACTCTGCCATAAGAAAGAATGAAATACTCCCATTTTCAACAACATGGATGAGACTGGAGAAACTTATGTTGAGTGATTAAAACCACATTGAGATACCACCTCACTCCAGTTAGACTGGCTATAATCAAAAAGACGGTGAGTAACAAATGCTGGCGAGGGTGTGGAGAGAAAGGAACACTACTGCACTGTTGGTGGGACTGTAAATTAGTACAATCACTTTGGAAAACAATTTGGAGGTTTCTCAAACAACTGCAGGTAGATCTTCCATATGATCCAGCAATCCCTCTTCTGGGTATAGGTCCTGAGAAATGGAAATCATCATGTCAAAGGGATACCTGCACTCCCATGTTTATTGCAGCTCTGTTTACAATAGCCAAGACATGGAACCAACCTAAATGTCCATCAGTAGATGATTGGATAAGGAAATTGTGGTATATATACACCATGGAATACTACTCTGCCATAAGAAAGAATGAAATACTCCCATTTTCAACAACATGGATGAAACTGGAGAAACTCATGTTGAGTGAAACAAGCAAAGCACAGAGGGATAAATAGCACATGTGCTCACTCATATGTGGGAGCTAAGAGAGAAAGGAAGATAGGAAAGAAAGATCACAGTAGTGCGGTGATCCAACAGAGGGAGGGAACATTCCTAGGGCTACAAATTGGAGTTGGAGGGAGAGGGGGAACGGGAGGGAGGTTGGGGGACAATTGGGAGGGGACAACGGGTAAAAAAGTAATTTCTGGTAATGGATATGCCCCCGGGGGGACGATCAGCTTTGTATCTCATGAATATTTGTAATAAATAAATAAAATAAAATACAAATGAGTAATTGGTTTAATTCGTAATTAAACTGTAAAGCCTATCATTTTACAAATTGAGAATTAAAGCTTTCTATTTTGAAAAGGGAATTAAGTAATTAAAGAATTTTATCAAGAAGCACATGGTGGATGTATTCTACTGGAGATGATTTCTATTACTTTTCAAATGGCCTGACTGAGATATAATGTAATTGACTGCAATTGTTTTTCCCAGTGTACCTTCCAGTAAGTCAGGATTAGGAAGAGCGCTAGACTAAACACCAAACTAAAAAGAGCAAACAGGTATTGGAGTCTGACCTAGAAGAAATATGAAACCTGATGACTAAAAATAGTGAATTGCAATCTATTCATATTTCTACTGGTTCCAAGTTAAGACAATCACAGTTCTTTGAGAGTCTGGCAGGAGCACCACTTTTTAACACTATATGACAAAGAGAGGACTTAACAAGAATTTTCTGTAATATGTAAAAACAACATGACTTAGGTGAAGCAGAACATAGTATACCTAACCATCAGATTACTGTCCTGGAGCTTAAAATTGTTTGTTTAAAAAATAACAATTTCTTTTAATAATAGCTTTTTCCTAGCTGTCAATACTGTAATATTTATTATGAGTTATCATTTTTTGATCCTCTGTGTACTAAGTTCCCACAGAGCACCCGATCCCTCTCTCCGGGGACTTAGTGTCTAATATCAACCCAGAAGCTATGGCCTGGAGCACACCAGACACACTGTGGGATTGGGGGTGAGGGAAGCAGCATCCTCACCCTTCTCCTCCACAGAGCACCCGATCCCTCTCTCCGGGGACTTAGTGTCTAATATCAACCCAGAAGCTATGGGCTGGAGCACACCAGACACACTGTGGGATTGGGGGTGAGGGAAGCAGCATCCTCACCCTTCTCCTTAGAGTCACAGAAGTGAGTGGTCGGGGACACGCCAGGGGCTTGATGGTACAACTCCTGAGGCAAAACAAGGAGCTTATCCAAAAGCACAGAATTCCCCAGAAGCAGCTCTACTTATGAGTTGGGTTTCTAGACCAGATTACAGAAGAATGTGATTATGGATGAGAAAAATATAAACAAAAGTGTGAAAGAAGAGGAACAGAGGCGAGAAAGAAGACGGGAATGTTTGTGATGGACAGGGCTCCAGATCTGAAATCCTGGTGGAGAGAAGGCAAGAATCCTTCACCCTTCCTTTCACTTGTGTCTTCGTACTCCACGTGACGGGTGCTGGGGTGAATGTGAAGGAGTAACTGTGCTGATCTGTATGGCGGGGGGGTGTCACCCATGCCACACAGGAAGGGTCCTGTCCTGTACATGCAATCATTAATTATTACAAACATCTTTTGAGTGCCTAATAGGATGCTTCGTACCTGCATCTTGGCAATTCTTGATGGCTGGAATCAGGGCCAAAAGAGTTCTTTTAAAACTTGTAAAAATCAGCTTCCTTTTGGAGGAATTTGTTTTAAGAAAGTTGTGTTCAAGGAGGGATTTCTGCATTGAGCTTTCACTTGAATCTAGGTTCTCATTGTTCTTTGGGGAATTTAGGACACTGAGATAATAGTTCCAATCAAAATGACTCAGATTGGGATGTTGCATAATTAGTGGGTTATTTCTGCACGATGTTATTTTGCTCACTCCTCACTTCCCTTTTCATACCTCACCGTTCCCATCCCCACCCCAAGATAGAGTGATTTTCTGCCCCTTCACTCATCTTGCCTACCTGACCCCTCTGCACCGCACCTCATCACCGCTTTGTGTAATGCAGTGGTTCCTCAAGGCCAAACCTCATGCTGATTTCATCAGAACGACTCTGTAAATGTGTTAAATTAAAAAAAAAAAAAGGCTTTGCTAACTACACTTAAACTTACTGAATGAGATTCAAAAGGCCATTAGCAACATCTTTTAGATTTCATGACTACTTACAGCTTTAGGAAATTGATGAGACTTGGATGAGGGGCAGACTTTGGTATTTTGCTTGGAGGATGCTAAATCCGAAAAGCAACACAGTAAACAATTTCCATAAATGTAAAGTGTCTCCATAAGGCTTGCCTTCCCCACATTATTTTTTAAACATAAAAAGCATGTAATAAAGGAGAGGCAGCCCTACAGATTTATCTTGGATTAGTCATGAGGATAAAAAGGATTTTCATAGAATTTAAGGTCCGTTTAATTGCATATTGTAAAATACCTATTGACCAACTCAGAAATAAAGTCCAGAGTGAATATAAGGGGCTCAGGTAGCTAAAGTAATAAGTTTAAACTAGCACTATCATAGACTCACAAGTTGTATGTTCTGTGTTTCAGAATTATTGACAATTATCATATGACAATGAAATTATAGCAGATGGTTGGCAAGTGGAATTGCAGAATTTGCCTGTGGTCGTAAGTTTCCTTCAGTTGAGTGGTATTCTTAAATGTCTTTAGTAGTTGAAGTCATCTTTTCCAAATGAAATTCTACATAAGACCATGAGGCAAAATATTAATGAAAGTTGAGTTGTTCTATTGAAGCAGGAAAGGGAGAACAAATCTTGTTAAGCTCCTAATTTTATGGAAAAAGTGATTTAGGCCAAGATAAATTTTTGGTTTGCCAAAAGTAATCAATAAGAAAAGTATGAATAAAAACATACATTATTTGATTCTCAGTCCTGACTTTTTTTTCCCCAGCTAGTTGTGATGAATCTAGAGAAGAATCTGACAGTAAGGAACAGTATGTCATTCAGACTCAGCAACAGAACCTGTTTTCTAGGGCTGCCGTGACAAAGTACCGCAGACGTGGTCAACAATAGAAACTTATTTTCTCACAGTTCTGGAGGCTGAAAGTCTGAGATCAAGGTATCAGTAGGGTTGGTGTATTAGTCTGTTTTCTGTTCCTTATAGCAGCACACCTGAAACTGGATAACTATAAAGAAACAAAGTTTATTTCTTACAGCTTTATTGATGTATAAAAATTGTATATATTGTATTCATTGTGAAATGGTCACCAAATTCTAGCTAATTAATGCATATCACCTCTACATAGTTACCATTTGTTGATGTGTGTATGTCTGTGTGTGTGAGTGTGTGTGTATGTGAAGATCTGTCCTCTTGGGAAATTCCAAGTATACGATACAGTTTTTTAAACTATTGTCAACATTTGTACATTAGATCTCCAGAATTTATTCATCTTGCATAACTGAAACCTTGTCCCCTTTGTCCATCATCATCTCACTCCCCCTTCCCCAGCCCCTGGTTACCACTATTCTACCTCTGCTTCTATGAGTTTGACTATTTTAGATTCCACATATAAGTGACATCATGCAGTATTTCTCTTTTTGCCTTGTTTATTTCGTTCAGCGTAATGTTCCTCAGCTCCATCCATGTTGTTGCAAATGGCATGATTTCCTTCTTTTTTTAGCCCTGAATATTATTTCACCGTGTCTATATATACTACCTTATCTATTTATCCATCAAAGGACATTTAGATTGTATCCATATTTTGGCTAATGCTGCAATGAACTTGGGAGTGGAGATATTTCTTTGTGATCCTGTTTGCAATTCATTTAGATATATGCCCAGAAGGGAGATTGCTGGCTCATATGGTAGTTCTATTTTTAATTTTTTGAGGAACTTCCAGACTTCTTTTTATAATGGCTCTACTAATTTATATTCCTGTCAACATTGTAAAAGGGCCCCCTTGTCTCCACATCCTTGCCAACACTTGTCATCTTTTGTCTTTTTGTTACTAGCCATTCTAACATGTGTGAGTTAATATCTCATTGTGGTTTTGATCTGTATTTCACTTATGATCAGAGATGTTGAGCACATTTTTGTATGCCACTGGTCATCTGAATTTCTTCTTTTGGAAAGTATCTATTTAGGTCCTTTGTCCATTTTTCAATTGGGTAACTTGTATTTTTGGTATTGAGTTGTTCCTTACATATTTTGGATATTAACCTCTTCTTGGGTATATGGAATATAAATATTTTTTCCAATTCCATAGATTGCCTTTTCATTTTGTTGACTGTTTCCTTTACTATGCAAAAGCTTTTTGAAAAAAAA
>NW_007737958.1:47887-48194 GCF_000696425.1 Galeopterus variegatus | reverse complement strand
AGGCTGTTTGAATTATCACAGGCAGACCAGAAAAAAGAATCAAAAAAATTGAAGAAAATTTGAGAGAGACAACTGACAACCGTAAGCACTCAAATATCCAAATCATGGATATTCCAGAAGTGGAGGAAAAAGGAAATGGCATTGAAAACACACTCAACGAGATAATAGCAGAAAAATTCCCAGGTATAGGGAAAGTCACAGATCTCCAGATTCAGGAATCCCAAAGATCACAAATGCATTCAACCCATAAAGGTCCTCTCCAAGACATGTGATAATCAAACTGACAAAAATCAAAGACAAAGAGAGA
>NW_007737958.1:40041-40790 GCF_000696425.1 Galeopterus variegatus | reverse complement strand
TCCTGACTCTCCGACTGCCGGGAGTGAACTCCTCGGGGGACGGTCCCTCAGCACACAATTCCTCTTTGACTTTCCATGGCACGGGGCAGCCCTTTTTGGGGGCGGGCCAGGAAAATTCAATGTAGCTCGAGGGGTCTCCGGGCTCCCCTCTCCCTACCAGAAATCAGTTAGGGGCTCTTCCAAACTGAGGTCCCCAGAGATGGAATCTGCCTTTCTGGAAGAGGGAGTTTATCTGGGGCCAACGCCCAGGGTGTGGCGGAGAGACGATCTGGGCGGGTTCCTCTTCCCTGCCCCCCCGACGCTGCCCGGGGGCTCCCCACGCTATCAGCCCCGTCAGAGATCCATGGGGAGAGTGGGATTGTAGGCCAGTCCACAGGCCCCGGGGTGCCCCATGTCGAGGTAAGCAAATAGCACGTCTCAGTGAGGAGTCACGCCAAACAGAGATGGCTGTCCTGCCCTCCCTAAGCCGGCCTTGTCCACCCCCACCTGAGAAAATGGAGGCAGCTTTGATGTGGGCGCCTAGCCTGGTGTGGTTGGCAGGGGCCAGGCGGGCGGGGAGTAGTTGGGCTTCACCCCGCAAGTGGGGCTGGGCTGGGGGTGACTCACAGAGGTCGCTGATCTGGGGCAGTCTGGCGCGCTTCACTCCACCTCTGCGCAGTCCTTTGCTGGCTTTCCTGGCCTTTGATGACTGGGCTCAGGGAGAAAAAAAAAATCTGCCCCAAACTTTTAAAATTGCGCATCATTTTGCA